>NW_026948386.1:0-32517 GCF_035149785.1 Candoia aspera | reverse complement strand
TCTGTCACTGCAGGAGCAACAGGAAAACATATGTTTTGATGAAACTCTCTCATCCTTGGAGAAATCCAACAAACAAATGAGAAACATTGTGATTCTGCCCCATTGCACAAAATGGAGGGCATCGCAAAAGTACAAAGAAGGGGAAAGCTAACTACAGTGTTGTCTTAGCAATCCCATGAGAGGTCAGCACTGAAATCTTTAAAAGCATTCCAGGACACTCATCCAGTTTGCTGCAACATCGTACTACTCGTATTACCCTTCATCTGAGGCCTGTTACACTGAACGGAGAAAACGACTTTCAGAACTTGAGATTCTTGCATGGTCAAAGACCATACTGAAAAACCACCTGTCGATTCGAGTTGTCTCTGGAAAGGAGAATCAGGAAAACCGTACGTTTTGATGAAACTCTCTCTGTCTTAAGAGAAGTGCAAAGAAGAAATGAGAAAAATCGCCCTTTCCCCTTGCACAAAAAGCATTGAAAAAGTACAAGGAAGGGGAAAGCTAACTACAGCGTTGTTTTAGCAACCCATGAGAGCTCAGCACTGAATTCTAAATGCAGTCCAGGACACTCATCCAGTTTGCTGCAACATCGTAGTGCTCATGTTACCCTTCATACGACGCCTATTACAATGAATGGAGAATGCAATTTTTGAACTCCAGATTCCTTCTTGGTCAAAGACCATATTTGAGAACCAGCTGTGGATTCAAGTTCTCTCTGGAACGGAGAATCAGGAAAACCATACGTTTTGATGAAACTCTCTCGTCTTAAGAGAAGTCCAAAGTAGAAATGAGAAAATCGTGATTTTCCCCTTGCACAAAAAGCACTGAAAAAGTACAAAGAAGGGGAAAGTTAACTACAGCGTTCTTTTAGCAAACCCATGAGAGTTCAGCACTGAATTGTAAATGCAGTCCAGGACACTCATCCAGTTTGCTGCAACATCATAGTACTCATATTACCCTTCATATCAGGTCTATGACACTGAATGGAGAATTCAACTTTTCGAACTGCAGATTCCTGCTTGGAAAAAGACCATATTTGAACACCAGCTATCGATTCAAGTTCTGTCACTGCAGGAGCAACAGGAAAACATATGTTTTGATGAAACTCTCTCATCCTTGGAGAAATCCAACAAACAAATGAGAAACATTGTGATTCTGCCCCATTGCACAAAATGGAGGGCATCGCAAAAGTACAAAGAAGGGGAAAGCTAACTACAGTGTTGTCTTAGCAATCCCATGAGAGGTCAGCACTGAAATCTTTAAAAGCATTCCAGGACACTCATCCAGTTTGCTGCAACATCGTACTACTCGTATTACCCTTCATCTGAGGCCTGTTACACTGAACGGAGAAAACGACTTTCAGAACTTGAGATTCTTGCATGGTCAAAGACCATACTGAAAAACCACCTGTCGATTCGAGTTGCCTCTGGAAAGGAGAATCAGGAAAACCGTACGTTTTGATGAAACTCTCTCTGTCTTAAGAGAAGTGCAAAGAAGAAATGAGAAAAATCGCCCTTTCCCCTTGCACAAAAAGCATTGAAAAAGTACAAGGAAGGGGAAAGCTAACTACAGCGTTGTTTTAGCAACCCATGAGAGCTCAGCACTGAATTCTAAATGCAGTCCAGGACACTCATCCAGTTTGCTGCAACATCGTAGTGCTCATGTTACCCTTCATACGACGCCTATTACAATGAATGGAGAATGCAATTTTTGAACTCCAGATTCCTTCTTGGTCAAAGACCATATTTGAGAACCACCTGTGGATTCAAGTTCTCTCTGGAACGGAGAATCAGGAAAACCATACGTTTTGATGAAACTCTCTCGTCTTAAGAGAAGTCCAAAGTAGAAATGAGAAAATCGTGATTTTCCCCTTGCACAAAAAGCACTGAAAAAGTACAAAGAAGGGGAAAGTTAACTACAGCGTTCTTTTAGCAAACCCATGAGAGTTCAGCACTGAATTGTAAATGCAGTCCAGGACACTCATCCAGGTTGCTGCAACATCATAGTACTCATATTACCCTTCATATGAGGTCTATGACACTGAATGGAGAATTCAACTTTTCGAACTGCAGATTCCTGCTTGGAAAAAGACCATATTTGAACACCAGCTATCGATTCAAGTTCTGTCACTGCAGGAGCAACAGGAAAACATATGTTTTGATGAAACTCTCTCATCCTTGGAGAAATCCAACAAACAAATGAGAAACATTGTGATTCTGCCCCATTGCACAAAATGGAGGGCATCGCAAAAGTACAAAGAAGGGGAAAGCTAACTACAGTGTTGTCTTAGCAATCCCATGAGAGGTCAGCACTGAAATCTTTAAAAGCATTCCAGGACACTCATCCAGTTTGCTGCAACATCGTACTACTCGTATTACCCTTCATCTGAGGCCTGTTACACTGAACGGAGAAAACGACTTTCAGAACTTGAGATTCTTGCATGGTCAAAGACCATACTGAAAAACCACCTGTCGATTCGAGTTGCCTCTGGAAAGGAGAATCAGGAAAACCGTACGTTTTGATGAAACTCTCTCTGTCTTAAGAGAAGTGCAAAGAAGAAATGAGAAAAATCGCCCTTTCCCCTTGCACAAAAAGCATTGAAAAAGTACAAGGAAGGGGAAAGCTAACTACAGCGTTGTTTTAGCAACCCATGAGAGCTCAGCACTGAATTCTAAATGCAGTCCAGGACACTCATCCAGTTTGCTGCAACATCGTAGTGCTCATGTTACCCTTCATACGACGCCTATTACAATGAATGGAGAATGCAATTTTTGAACTCCAGATTCCTTCTTGGTCAAAGACCATATTTGAGAACCACCTGTGGATTCAAGTTCTCTCTGGAACGGAGAATCAGGAAAACCATACGTTTTGATGAAACTCTCTCGTCTTAAGAGAAGTCCAAAGTAGAAATGAGAAAATCGTGATTTTCCCCTTGCACAAAAAGCACTGAAAAAGTACAAAGAAGGGGAAAGTTAACTACAGCGTTCTTTTAGCAAACCCATGAGAGTTCAGCACTGAATTGTAAATGCAGTCCAGGACACTCATCCAGGTTGCTGCAACATCATAGTACTCATATTACCCTTCATATGAGGTCTATGACACTGAATGGAGAATTCAACTTTTCGAACTGCAGATTCCTGCTTGGAAAAAGACCATATTTGAACACCAGCTATCGATTCAAGTTCTGTCACTGCAGGAGCAACAGGAAAACATATGTTTTGATGAAACTCTCTCATCCTTGGAGAAATCCAACAAACAAATGAGAAACATTGTGATTCTGCCCCATTGCACAAAATGGAGGGCATCGCAAAAGTACAAAGAAGGGGAAAGCTAACTACAGTGTTGTCTTAGCAATCCCATGAGAGGTCAGCACTGAAATCTTTAAAAGCATTCCAGGACACTCATCCAGTTTGCTGCAACATCGTACTACTCGTATTACCCTTCATCTGAGGCCTGTTACACTGAACGGAGAAAACGACTTTCAGAACTTGAGATTCTTGCATGGTCAAAGACCATACTGAAAAACCACCTGTCGATTCGAGTTGTCTCTGGAAAGGAGAATCAGGAAAACCGTACGTTTTGATGAAACTCTCTCTGTCTTAAGAGAAGTGCAAAGAAGAAATGAGAAAAATCGCCCTTTCCCCTTGCACAAAAAGCATTGAAAAAGTACAAGGAAGGGGAAAGCTAACTACAGCGTTGTTTTAGCAACCCATGAGAGCTCAGCACTGAATTCTAAATGCAGTCCAGGACACTCATCCAGTTTGCTGCAACATCGTAGTGCTCATGTTACCCTTCATACGACGCCTATTACAATGAATGGAGAATGCAATTTTTGAACTCCAGATTCCTTCTTGGTCAAAGACCATATTTGAGAACCACCTGTGGATTCAAGTTCTCTCTGGAACGGAGAATCAGGAAAACCATACGTTTTGATGAAACTCTCTCGTCTTAAGAGAAGTCCAAAGTAGAAATGAGAAAATCGTGATTTTCCCCTTGCACAAAAAGCACTGAAAAAGTACAAAGAAGGGGAAAGTTAACTACAGCGTTCTTTTAGCAAACCCATGAGAGTTCAGCACTGAATTGTAAATGCAGTCCAGGACACTCATCCAGTTTGCTGCAACATCATAGTACTCATATTACCCTTCATATCAGGTCTATGACACTGAATGGAGAATTCAACTTTTCGAACTGCAGATTCCTGCTTGGAAAAAGACCATATTTGAACACCAGCTATCGAATCAAGTTCTGTCACTGCAGGAGCAACAGGAAAACATATGTTTTGATGAAACTCTCTCATCCTTGGAGAAATCCAACAAACAAATGAGAAACATTGTGATTCTGCCCCATTGCACAAAATGGAGGGCATCGCAAAAGTACAAAGAAGGGGAAAGCTAACTACAGTGTTGTCTTAGCAATCCCATGAGAGGTCAGCACTGAAATCTTTAAAAGCATTCCAGGACACTCATCCAGTTTGCTGCAACATCGTACTACTCGTATTACCCTTCATCTGAGGCCTGTTACACTGAACGGAGAAAACGACTTTCAGAACTTGAGATTCTTGCATGGTCAAAGACCATACTGAAAAACCACCTGTCGATTCGAGTTGCCTCTGGAAAGGAGAATCAGGAAAACCGTACGTTTTGATGAAACTCTCTCTGTCTTAAGAGAAGTGCAAAGAAGAAATGAGAAAAATCGCCCTTTCCCCTTGCACAAAAAGCATTGAAAAAGTACAAGGAAGGGGAAAGCTAACTACAGCGTTGTTTTAGCAACCCATGAGAGCTCAGCACTGAATTCTAAATGCAGTCCAGGACACTCATCCAGTTTGCTGCAACATCGTAGTGCTCATGTTACCCTTCATACGATGCCTATTACAATGAATGGAGAATGCAATTTTTGAACTCCAGATTCCTTCTTGGTCAAAGACCATATTTGAGAACCACCTGTGGATTCAAGTTCTCTCTGGAACGGAGAATCAGGAAAACCATACGTTTTGATGAAACTCTCTCGTCTTAAGAGAAGTCCAAAGTAGAAATGAGAAAATCGTGATTTTCCCCTTGCACAAAAAGCACTGAAAAAGTACAAAGAAGGGGAAAGTTAACTACAGCGTTCTTTTAGCAAACCCATGAGAGTTCAGCACTGAATTGTAAATGCAGTCCAGGACACTCATCCAGTTTGCTGCAACATCATAGTACTCATATTACCCTTCATATGAGGTCTATGACACTGAATGGAGAATTCAACTTTTCGAACTGCAGATTCCTGCTTGGAAAAAGACCATATTTGAACACCAGCTATCGATTCAAGTTCTGTCACTGCAGGAGCAACAGGAAAACATATGTTTTGATGAAACTCTCTCATCCTTGGAGAAATCCAACAAACAAATGAGAAACATTGTGATTCTGCCCCATTGCACAAAATGGAGGGCATCGCAAAAGTACAAAGAAGGGGAAAGCTAACTACAGTGTTGTCTTAGCAATCCCATGAGAGGTCAGCACTGAAATCTTTAAAAGCATTCCAGGACACTCATCCAGTTTGCTGCAACATCGTACTACTCGTATTACCCTTCATCTGAGGCCTGTTACACTGAACGGAGAAAACGACTTTCAGAACTTGAGATTCTTGCATGGTCAAAGACCATACTGAAAAACCACCTGTCGATTCGAGTTGCCTCTGGAAAGGAGAATCAGGAAAACCGTACGTTTTGATGAAACTCTCTCTGTCTTAAGAGAAGTGCAAAGAAGAAATGAGAAAAATCGCCCTTTCCCCTTGCACAAAAAGCATTGAAAAAGTACAAGGAAGGGGAAAGCTAACTACAGCGTTGTTTTAGCAACCCATGAGAGCTCAGCACTGAATTCTAAATGCAGTCCAGGACACTCATCCAGTTTGCTGCAACATCGTAGTGCTCATGTTACCCTTCATACGACGCCTATTACAATGAATGGAGAATGCAATTTTTGAACTCCAGATTCCTTCTTGGTCAAAGACCATATTTGAGAACCACCTGTGGATTCAAGTTCTCTCTGGAACGGAGAATCAGGAAAACCATACGTTTTGATGAAACTCTCTCGTCTTAAGAGAAGTCCAAAGTAGAAATGAGAAAATCGTGATTTTCCCCTTGCACAAAAAGCACTGAAAAAGTACAAAGAAGGGGAAAGTTAACTACAGCGTTCTTTTAGCAAACCCATGAGAGTTCAGCACTGAATTGTAAATGCAGTCCAGGACACTCATCCAGTTTTCTGCAACATCATAGTACTCATATTACCCTTCATATCAGGTCTATGACACTGAATGGAGAATTCAACTTTTCGAACTGCAGATTCCTGCTTGGAAAAAGACCATATTTGAACACCAGCTATCGATTCAAGTTCTGTCACTGCAGGAGCAACAGGAAAACATATGTTTTGATGAAACTCTCTCATCCTTGGAGAAATCCAACAAACAAATGAGAAACATTGTGATTCTGCCCCATTGCACAAAATGGAGGGCATCGCAAAAGTACAAAGAAGGGGAAAGCTAACTACAGTGTTGTCTTAGCAATCCCATGAGAGGTCAGCACTGAAATCTTTAAAAGCATTCCAGGACACTCATCCAGTTTGCTGCAACATCGTACTACTCGTATTACCCTTCATCTGAGGCCTGTTACACTGAACGGAGAAAACGACTTTCAGAACTTGAGATTCTTGCATGGTCAAAGACCATACTGAAAAACCACCTGTCGATTCGAGTTGCCTCTGGAAAGGAGAATCAGGAAAACCGTACGTTTTGATGAAACTCTCTCTGTCTTAAGAGAAGTGCAAAGAAGAAATGAGAAAAATCGCCCTTTCCCCTTGCACAAAAAGCATTGAAAAAGTACAAGGAAGGGGAAAGCTAACTACAGCGTTGTTTTAGCAACCCATGAGAGCTCAGCACTGAATTCTAAATGCAGTCCAGGACACTCATCCAGTTTGCTGCAACATCGTAGTGCTCATGTTACCCTTCATACGATGCCTATTACAATGAATGGAGAATGCAATTTTTGAACTCCAGATTCCTTCTTGGTCAAAGACCATATTTGAGAACCACCTGTGGATTCAAGTTCTCTCTGGAACGGAGAATCAGGAAAACCATACGTTTTGATGAAACTCTCTCGTCTTAAGAGAAGTCCAAAGTAGAAATGAGAAAATCGTGATTTTCCCCTTGCACAAAAAGCACTGAAAAAGTACAAAGAAGGGGAAAGTTAACTACAGCGTTCTTTTAGCAAACCCATGAGAGTTCAGCACTGAATTGTAAATGCAGTCCAGGACACTCATCCAGTTTGCTGCAACATCATAGTACTCATATTACCCTTCATATGAGGTCTATGACACTGAATGGAGAATTCAACTTTTCGAACTGCAGATTCCTGCTTGGAAAAAGACCATATTTGAACACCAGCTATCGATTCAAGTTCTGTCACTGCAGGAGCAACAGGAAAACATATGTTTTGATGAAACTCTCTCATCCTTGGAGAAATCCAACAAACAAATGAGAAACATTGTGATTCTGCCCCATTGCACAAAATGGAGGGCATCGCAAAAGTACAAAGAAGGGGAAAGCTAACTACAGTGTTGTCTTAGCAATCCCATGAGAGGTCAGCACTGAAATCTTTAAAAGCATTCCAGGACACTCATCCAGTTTGCTGCAACATCGTACTACTCGTATTACCCTTCATCTGAGGCCTGTTACACTGAACGGAGAAAACGACTTTCAGAACTTGAGATTCTTGCATGGTCAAAGACCATACTGAAAAACCACCTGTCGATTCGAGTTGCCTCTGGAAAGGAGAATCAGGAAAACCGTACGTTTTGATGAAACTCTCTCTGTCTTAAGAGAAGTGCAAAGAAGAAATGAGAAAAATCGCCCTTTCCCCTTGCACAAAAAGCATTGAAAAAGTACAAGGAAGGGGAAAGCTAACTACAGCGTTGTTTTAGCAACCCATGAGAGCTCAGCACTGAATTCTAAATGCAGTCCAGGACACTCATCCAGTTTGCTGCAACATCGTAGTGCTCATGTTACCCTTCATACGACGCCTATTACAATGAATGGAGAATGCAATTTTTGAACTCCAGATTCCTTCTTGGTCAAAGACCATATTTGAGAACCACCTGTGGATTCAAGTTCTCTCTGGAACGGAGAATCAGGAAAACCATACGTTTTGATGAAACTCTCTCGTCTTAAGAGAAGTCCAAAGTAGAAATGAGAAAATCGTGATTTTCCCCTTGCACAAAAAGCACTGAAAAAGTACAAAGAAGGGGAAAGTTAACTACAGCGTTCTTTTAGCAAACCCATGAGAGTTCAGCACTGAATTGTAAATGCAGTCCAGGACACTCATCCAGTTTTCTGCAACATCATAGTACTCATATTACCCTTCATATCAGGTCTATGACACTGAATGGAGAATTCAACTTTTCGAACTGCAGATTCCTGCTTGGAAAAAGACCATATTTGAACACCAGCTATCGATTCAAGTTCTGTCACTGCAGGAGCAACAGGAAAACATATGTTTTGATGAAACTCTCTCATCCTTGGAGAAATCCAACAAACAAATGAGAAACATTGTGATTCTGCCCCATTGCACAAAATGGAGGGCATCGCAAAAGTACAAAGAAGGGGAAAGCTAACTACAGTGTTGTCTTAGCAATCCCATGAGAGGTCAGCACTGAAATCTTTAAAAGCATTCCAGGACACTCATCCAGTTTGCTGCAACATCGTACTACTCGTATTACCCTTCATCTGAGGCCTGTTACACTGAACGGAGAAAACGACTTTCAGAACTTGAGATTCTTGCATGGTCAAAGACCATACTGAAAAACCACCTGTCGATTCGAGTTGTCTCTGGAAAGGAGAATCAGGAAAACCGTACGTTTTGATGAAACTCTCTCTGTCTTAAGAGAAGTGCAAAGAAGAAATGAGAAAAATCGCCCTTTCCCCTTGCACAAAAAGCATTGAAAAAGTACAAGGAAGGGGAAAGCTAACTACAGCGTTGTTTTAGCAACCCATGAGAGCTCAGCACTGAATTCTAAATGCAGTCCAGGACACTCATCCAGTTTGCTGCAACATCGTAGTGCTCATGTTACCCTTCATACGACGCCTATTACAATGAATGGAGAATGCAATTTTTGAACTCCAGATTCCTTCTTGGTCAAAGACCATATTTGAGAACCACCTGTGGATTCAAGTTCTCTCTGGAACGGAGAATCAGGAAAACCATACGTTTTGATGAAACTCTCTCGTCTTAAGAGAAGTCCAAAGTAGAAATGAGAAAAATCGTGATTTTCCCCTTGCACAAAAAGCACTGAAAAAGTACAAAGAAGGGGAAAGTTAACTACAGCGTTCTTTTAGCAAACCCATGAGAGTTCAGCACTGAATTGTAAATGCAGTCCAGGACACTCATCCAGTTTGCTGCAACATCATAGTAGTCATATTACCCTTCATATGAGGTCTATGACACTGAATGGAGAATTCAACTTTTCGAACTGCAGATTCCTGCTTGGAAAAAGACCATATTTGAACACCAGCTATCGATTCAAGTTCTGTCACTGCAGGAGCAACAGGAAAACATATGTTTTGATGAAACTCTCTCATCCTTGGAGAAATCCAACAAACAAATGAGAAACATTGTGATTCTGCCCCATTGCACAAAATGGAGGGCATCGCAAAAGTACAAAGAAGGGGAAAGCTAACTACAGTGTTGTCTTAGCAATCCCATGAGAGGTCAGCACTGAAATCTTTAAAAGCATTCCAGGACACTCATCCAGTTTGCTGCAACATCGTACTACTCGTATTACCCTTCATCTGAGGCCTGTTACACTGAACGGAGAAAACGACTTTCAGAACTTGAGATTCTTGCATGGTCAAAGACCATACTGAAAAACCACCTGTCGATTCGAGTTGTCTCTGGAAAGGAGAATCAGGAAAACCGTACGTTTTGATGAAACTCTCTCTGTCTTAAGAGAAGTGCAAAGAAGAAATGAGAAAAATCGCCCTTTCCCCTTGCACAAAAAGCATTGAAAAAGTACAAGGAAGGGGAAAGCTAACTACAGCGTTCTTTTAGCAACCCATGAGAGCTCAGCACTGAATTCTAAATGCAGTCCAGGACACTCATCCAGTTTGCTGCAACATCGTAGTGCTCATGTTACCCTTCATACGACGCCTATTACAATGAATGGAGAATGCAATTTTTGAACTCCAGATTCCTTCTTGGTCAAAGACCATATTTGAGAACCACCTGTGGATTCAAGTTCTCTCTGGAACGGAGAATCAGGAAAACCATACGTTTTGATGAAACTCTCTCGTCTTAAGAGAAGTCCAAAGTAGAAATGAGAAAATCGTGATTTTCCCCTTGCACAAAAAGCACTGAAAAAGTACAAAGAAGGGGAAAGTTAACTACAGCGTTCTTTTAGCAAACCCATGAGAGTTCAGCACTGAATTGTAAATGCAGTCCAGGACACTCATCCAGTTTGCTGCAACATCATAGTACTCATATTACCCTTCATATCAGGTCTATGACACTGAATGGAGAATTCAACTTTTCGAACTGCAGATTCCTGCTTGGAAAAAGACCATATTTGAACACCAGCTATCGATTCAAGTTCTGTCACTGCAGGAGCAACAGGAAAACATATGTTTTGATGAAACTCTCTCATCCTTGGAGAAATCCAACAAACAAATGAGAAACATTGTGATTCTGCCCCATTGCACAAAATGGAGGGCATCGCAAAAGTACAAAGAAGGGGAAAGCTAACTACAGTGTTGTCTTAGCAATCCCATGAGAGGTCAGCACTGAAATCTTTAAAAGCATTCCAGGACACTCATCCAGTTTGCTGCAACATCGTACTACTCGTATTACCCTTCATCTGAGGCCTGTTACACTGAACGGAGAAAACGACTTTCAGAACTTGAGATTCTTGCATGGTCAAAGACCATACTGAAAAACCACCTGTCGATTCGAGTTGTCTCTGGAAAGGAGAATCAGGAAAACCGTACGTTTTGATGAAACTCTCTCTGTCTTAAGAGAAGTGCAAAGAAGAAATGAGAAAAATCGCCCTTTCCCCTTGCACAAAAAGCATTGAAAAAGTACAAGGAAGGGGAAAGCTAACTACAGCGTTGTTTTAGCAACCCATGAGAGCTCAGCACTGAATTCTAAATGCAGTCCAGGACACTCATCCAGTTTGCTGCAACATCGTAGTGCTCATGTTACCCTTCATACGACGCCTATTACAATGAATGGAGAATGCAATTTTTGAACTCCAGATTCCTTCTTGGTCAAAGACCATATTTGAGAACCACCTGTGGATTCAAGTTCTCTCTGGAACGGAGAATCAGGAAAACCATACGTTTTGATGAAACTCTCTCGTCTTAAGAGAAGTCCAAAGTAGAAATGAGAAAATCGTGATTTTCCCCTTGCACAAAAAGCACTGAAAAAGTACAAAGAAGGGGAAAGTTAACTACAGCGTTCTTTTAGCAAACCCATGAGAGTTCAGCACTGAATTGTAAATGCAGTCCAGGACACTCATCCAGTTTGCTGCAACATCATAGTACTCATATTACCCTTCATATGAGGTCTATGACACTGAATGGAGAATTCAACTTTTCGAACTGCAGATTCCTGCTTGGAAAAAGACCATATTTGAACACCAGCTATCGATTCAAGTTCTGTCACTGCAGGAGCAACAGGAAAACATATGTTTTGATGAAACTCTCTCATCCTTGGAGAAATCCAACAAACAAATGAGAAACATTGTGATTCTGCCCCATTGCACAAAATGGAGGGCATCGCAAAAGTACAAAGAAGGGGAAAGCTAACTACAGTGTTGTCTTAGCAATCCCATGAGAGGTCAGCACTGAAATCTTTAAAAGCATTCCAGGACACTCATCCAGTTTGCTGCAACATCGTACTACTCGTATTACCCTTCATCTGAGGCCTGTTACACTGAACGGAGAAAACGACTTTCAGAACTTGAGATTCTTGCATGGTCAAAGACCATACTGAAAAACCACCTGTCGATTCGAGTTGCCTCTGGAAAGGAGAATCAGGAAAACCGTACGTTTTGATGAAACTCTCTCTGTCTTAAGAGAAGTGCAAAGAAGAAATGAGAAAAATCGCCCTTTCCCCTTGCACAAAAAGCATTGAAAAAGTACAAGGAAGGGGAAAGCTAACTACAGCGTTGTTTTAGCAACCCATGAGAGCTCAGCACTGAATTCTAAATGCAGTCCAGGACACTCATCCAGTTTGCTGCAACATCGTAGTGCTCATGTTACCCTTCATACGATGCCTATTACAATGAATGGAGAATGCAATTTTTGAACTCCAGATTCCTTCTTGGTCAAAGACCATATTTGAGAACCACCTGTGGATTCAAGTTCTCTCTGGAACGGAGAATCAGGAAAACCATACGTTTTGATGAAACTCTCTCGTCTTAAGAGAAGTCCAAAGTAGAAATGAGAAAATCGTGATTTTCCCCTTGCACAAAAAGCACTGAAAAAGTACAAAGAAGGGGAAAGTTAACTACAGCGTTCTTTTAGCAAACCCATGAGAGTTCAGCACTGAATTGTAAATGCAGTCCAGGACACTCATCCAGTTTGCTGCAACATCATAGTACTCATATTACCCTTCATATGAGGTCTATGACACTGAATGGAGAATTCAACTTTTCGAACTGCAGATTCCTGCTTGGAAAAAGACCATATTTGAACACCAGCTATCGATTCAAGTTCTGTCACTGCAGGAGCAACAGGAAAACATATGTTTTGATGAAACTCTCTCATCCTTGGAGAAATCCAACAAACAAATGAGAAACATTGTGATTCTGCCCCATTGCACAAAATGGAGGGCATCGCAAAAGTACAAAGAAGGGGAAAGCTAACTACAGTGTTGTCTTAGCAATCCCATGAGAGGTCAGCACTGAAATCTTTAAAAGCATTCCAGGACACTCATCCAGTTTGCTGCAACATCGTACTACTCGTATTACCCTTCATCTGAGGCCTGTTACACTGAACGGAGAAAACGACTTTCAGAACTTGAGATTCTTGCATGGTCAAAGACCATACTGAAAAACCACCTGTCGATTCGAGTTGTCTCTGGAAAGGAGAATCAGGAAAACCGTACGTTTTGATGAAACTCTCTCTGTCTTAAGAGAAGTGCAAAGAAGAAATGAGAAAAATCGCCCTTTCCCCTTGCACAAAAAGCATTGAAAAAGTACAAGGAAGGGGAAAGCTAACTACAGCGTTGTTTTAGCAACCCATGAGAGCTCAGCACTGAATTCTAAATGCAGTCCAGGACACTCATCCAGTTTGCTGCAACATCGTAGTGCTCATGTTACCCTTCATACGACGCCTATTACAATGAATGGAGAATGCAATTTTTGAACTCCAGATTCCTTCTTGGTCAAAGACCATATTTGAGAACCACCTGTGGATTCAAGTTCTCTCTGGAACGGAGAATCAGGAAAACGATACGTTTTGATGAAACTCTCTCGTCTTAAGAGAAGTCCAAAGTAGAAATGAGAAAATCGTGATTTTCCCCTTGCACAAAAAGCACTGAAAAAGTACAAAGAAGGGGAAAGTTAACTACAGCGTTCTTTTAGCAAACCCATGAGAGTTCAGCACTGAATTGTAAATGCAGTCCAGGACACTCATCCAGTTTGCTGCAACATCATAGTACTCATATTACCCTTCATATCAGGTCTATGACACTGAATGGAGAATTCAACTTTTCGAACTGCAGATTCCTGCTTGGAAAAAGACCATATTTGAACACCAGCTATCGATTCAAGTTCTGTCACTGCAGGAGCAACAGGAAAACATATGTTTTGATGAAACTCTCTCATCCTTGGAGAAATCCAACAAACAAATGAGAAACATTGTGATTCTGCCCCATTGCACAAAATGGAGGGCATCGCAAAAGTACAAAGAAGGGGAAAGCTAACTACAGTGTTGTCTTAGCAATCCCATGAGAGGTCAGCACTGAAATCTTTAAAAGCATTCCAGGACACTCATCCAGTTTGCTGCAACATCGTACTACTCGTATTACCCTTCATCTGAGGCCTGTTACACTGAACGGAGAAAACGACTTTCAGAACTTGAGATTCTTGCATGGTCAAAGACCATACTGAAAAACCACCTGTCGATTCGAGTTGTCTCTGGAAAGGAGAATCAGGAAAACCGTACGTTTTGATGAAACTCTCTCTGTCTTAAGAGAAGTGCAAAGAAGAAATGAGAAAAATCGCCCTTTCCCCTTGCACAAAAAGCATTGAAAAAGTACAAGGAAGGGGAAAGCTAACTACAGCGTTGTTTTAGCAACCCATGAGAGCTCAGCACTGAATTCTAAATGCAGTCCAGGACACTCATCCAGTTTGCTGCAACATCGTAGTGCTCATGTTACCCTTCATACGACGCCTATTACAATGAATGGAGAATGCAATTTTTGAACTCCAGATTCCTTCTTGGTCAAAGACCATATTTGAGAACCACCTGTGGATTCAAGTTCTCTCTGGAACGGAGAATCAGGAAAACCATACGTTTTGATGAAACTCTCTCGTCTTAAGAGAAGTCCAAAGTAGAAATGAGAAAATCGTGATTTTCCCCTTGCACAAAAAGCACTGAAAAAGTACAAAGAAGGGGAAAGTTAACTACAGCGTTCTTTTAGCAAACCCATGAGAGTTCAGCACTGAATTGTAAATGCAGTCCAGGACACTCATCCAGTTTGCTGCAACATCATAGTACTCATATTACCCTTCATATGAGGTCTATGACACTGAATGGAGAATTCAACTTTTCGAACTGCAGATTCCTGCTTGGAAAAAGACCATATTTGAACACCAGCTATCGATTCAAGTTCTGTCACTGCAGGAGCAACAGGAAAACATATGTTTTGATGAAACTCTCTCATCCTTGGAGAAATCCAACAAACAAATGAGAAACATTGTGATTCTGCCCCATTGCACAAAATGGAGGGCATCGCAAAAGTACAAAGAAGGGGAAAGCTAACTACAGTGTTGTCTTAGCAATCCCATGAGAGGTCAGCACTGAAATCTTTAAAAGCATTCCAGGACACTCATCCAGTTTGCTGCAACATCGTACTACTCGTATTACCCTTCATCTGAGGCCTGTTACACTGAACGGAGAAAACGACTTTCAGAACTTGAGATTCTTGCATGGTCAAAGACCATACTGAAAAACCACCTGTCGATTCGAGTTGCCTCTGGAAAGGAGAATCAGGAAAACCGTACGTTTTGATGAAACTCTCTCTGTCTTAAGAGAAGTGCAAAGAAGAAATGAGAAAAATCGCCCTTTCCCCTTGCACAAAAAGCATTGAAAAAGTACAAGGAAGGGGAAAGCTAACTACAGCGTTGTTTTAGCAACCCATGAGAGCTCAGCACTGAATTCTAAATGCAGTCCAGGACACTCATCCAGTTTGCTGCAACATCGTAGTGCTCATGTTACCCTTCATACGATGCCTATTACAATGAATGGAGAATGCAATTTTTGAACTCCAGATTCCTTCTTGGTCAAAGACCATATTTGAGAACCACCTGTGGATTCAAGTTCTCTCTGGAACGGAGAATCAGGAAAACCATACGTTTTGATGAAACTCTCTCGTCTTAAGAGAAGTCCAAAGTAGAAATGAGAAAATCGTGATTTTCCCCTTGCACAAAAAGCACTGAAAAAGTACAAAGAAGGGGAAAGTTAACTACAGCGTTCTTTTAGCAAACCCATGAGAGTTCAGCACTGAATTGTAAATGCAGTCCAGGACACTCATCCAGTTTGCTGCAACATCATAGTACTCATATTACCCTTCATATGAGGTCTATGACACTGAATGGAGAATTCAACTTTTCGAACTGCAGATTCCTGCTTGGAAAAAGACCATATTTGAACACCAGCTATCGATTCAAGTTCTGTCACTGCAGGAGCAACAGGAAAACATATGTTTTGATGAAACTCTCTCATCCTTGGAGAAATCCAACAAACAAATGAGAAACATTGTGATTCTGCCCCATTGCACAAAATGGAGGGCATCGCAAAAGTACAAAGAAGGGGAAAGCTAACTACAGTGTTGTCTTAGCAATCCCATGAGAGGTCAGCACTGAAATCTTTAAAAGCATTCCAGGACACTCATCCAGTTTGCTGCAACATCGTACTACTCGTATTACCCTTCATCTGAGGCCTGTTACACTGAACGGAGAAAACGACTTTCAGAACTTGAGATTCTTGCATGGTCAAAGACCATACTGAAAAACCACCTGTCGATTCGAGTTGCCTCTGGAAAGGAGAATCAGGAAAACCGTACGTTTTGATGAAACTCTCTCTGTCTTAAGAGAAGTGCAAAGAAGAAATGAGAAAAATCGCCCTTTCCCCTTGCACAAAAAGCATTGAAAAAGTACAAGGAAGGGGAAAGCTAACTACAGCGTTGTTTTAGCAACCCATGAGAGCTCAGCACTGAATTCTAAATGCAGTCCAGGACACTCATCCAGTTTGCTGCAACATCGTAGTGCTCATGTTACCCTTCATACGATGCCTATTACAATGAATGGAGAATGCAATTTTTGAACTCCAGATTCCTTCTTGGTCAAAGACCATATTTGAGAACCACCTGTGGATTCAAGTTCTCTCTGGAACGGAGAATCAGGAAAACCATACGTTTTGATGAAACTCTCTTGTCTTAAGAGAAGTCCAAAGTAGAAATGAGAAAATCGTGATTTTCCCCTTGCACAAAAAGCACTGAAAAAGTACAAAGAAGGGGAAAGTTAACTACAGCGTTCTTTTAGCAAACCCATGAGAGTTCAGCACTGAATTGTAAATGCAGTCCAGGACACTCATCCAGTTTGCTGCAACATCATAGTACTCATATTACCCTTCATATGAGGTCTATGACACTGAATGGAGAATTCAACTTTTCGAACTGCAGATTCCTGCTTGGAAAAAGACCATATTTGAACACCAGCTATCGATTCAAGTTCTGTCACTGCAGGAGCAACAGGAAAACATATGTTTTGATGAAACTCTCTCATCCTTGGAGAAATCCAACAAACAAATGAGAAACATTGTGATTCTGCCCCATTGCACAAAATGGAGGGCATCGCAAAAGTACAAAGAAGGGGAAAGCTAACTACAGTGTTGTCTTAGCAATCCCATGAGAGGTCAGCACTGAAATCTTTAAAAGCATTCCAGGACACTCATCCAGTTTGCTGCAACATCGTACTACTCGTATTACCCTTCATCTGAGGCCTGTTACACTGAACGGAGAAAACGACTTTCAGAACTTGAGATTCTTGCATGGTCAAAGACCATACTGAAAAACCACCTGTCGATTCGAGTTGCCTCTGGAAAGGAGAATCAGGAAAACCGTACGTTTTGATGAAACTCTCTCTGTCTTAAGAGAAGTGCAAAGAAGAAATGAGAAAAATCGCCCTTTCCCCTTGCACAAAAAGCATTGAAAAAGTACAAGGAAGGGGAAAGCTAACTACAGCGTTGTTTTAGCAACCCATGAGAGCTCAGCACTGAATTCTAAATGCAGTCCAGGACACTCATCCAGTTTGCTGCAACATCGTAGTGCTCATGTTACCCTTCATACGACGCCTATTACAATGAATGGAGAATGCAATTTTTGAACTCCAGATTCCTTCTTGGTCAAAGACCATATTTGAGAACCACCTGTGGATTCAAGTTCTCTCTGGAACGGAGAATCAGGAAAACCATACGTTTTGATGAAACTCTCTCGTCTTAAGAGAAGTCCAAAGTAGAAATGAGAAAATCGTGATTTTCCCCTTGCACAAAAAGCACTGAAAAAGTACAAAGAAGGGGAAAGTTAACTACAGCGTTCTTTTAGCAAACCCATGAGAGTTCAGCACTGAATTGTAAATGCAGTCCAGGACACTCATCCAGTTTGCTGCAACATCATAGTACTCATATTACCCTTCATATCAGGTCTATGACACTGAATGGAGAATTCAACTTTTCGAACTGCAGATTCCTGCTTGGAAAAAGACCATATTTGAACACCAGCTATCGATTCAAGTTCTGTCACTGCAGGAGCAACAGGAAAACATATGTTTTGATGAAACTCTCTCATCCTTGGAGAA
This sequence comes from Candoia aspera, assembly GCF_035149785.1. Lineage (NCBI taxonomy): Eukaryota > Metazoa > Chordata > Lepidosauria > Squamata > Candoiidae > Candoia > Candoia aspera. The sequence continues at coordinate 14,416 of NW_026948386.1, read as the reverse complement.
ATCCAACAAACAAATGAGAAACATTGTGATTCTGCCCCATTGCACAAAATGGAGGGCATCGCAAAAGTACAAAGAAGGGGAAAGCTAACTACAGTGTTGTCTTAGCAATCCCATGAGAGGTCAGCACTGAAATCTTTAAAAGCATTCCAGGACACTCATCCAGTTTGCTGCAACATCGTACTACTCGTATTACCCTTCATCTGAGGCCTGTTACACTGAACGGAGAAAACGACTTTCAGAACTTGAGATTCTTGCATGGTCAAAGACCATACTGAAAAACCACCTGTCGATTCGAGTTGCCTCTGGAAAGGAGAATCAGGAAAACCGTACGTTTTGATGAAACTCTCTCTGTCTTAAGAGAAGTGCAAAGAAGAAATGAGAAAAATCGCCCTTTCCCCTTGCACAAAAAGCATTGAAAAAGTACAAGGAAGGGGAAAGCTAACTACAGCGTTGTTTTAGCAACCCATGAGAGCTCAGCACTGAATTCTAAATGCAGTCCAGGACACTCATCCAGTTTGCTGCAACATCGTAGTGCTCATGTTACCCTTCATACGACGCCTATTACAATGAATGGAGAATGCAATTTTTGAACTCCAGATTCCTTCTTGGTCAAAGACCATATTTGAGAACCACCTGTGGATTCAAGTTCTCTCTGGAACGGAGAATCAGGAAAACCATACGTTTTGATGAAACTCTCTCGTCTTAAGAGAAGTCCAAAGTAGAAATGAGAAAATCGTGATTTTCCCCTTGCACAAAAAGCACTGAAAAAGTACAAAGAAGGGGAAAGTTAACTACAGCGTTCTTTTAGCAAACCCATGAGAGTTCAGCACTGAATTGTAAATGCAGTCCAGGACACTCATCCAGTTTGCTGCAACATCATAGTACTCATATTACCCTTCATATCAGGTCTATGACACTGAATGGAGAATTCAACTTTTCGAACTGCAGATTCCTGCTTGGAAAAAGACCATATTTGAACACCAGCTATCGATTCAAGTTCTGTCACTGCAGGAGCAACAGGAAAACATATGTTTTGATGAAACTCTCTCATCCTTGGAGAAATCCAACAAACAAATGAGAAACATTGTGATTCTGCCCCATTGCACAAAATGGAGGGCATCGCAAAAGTACAAAGAAGGGGAAAGCTAACTACAGTGTTGTCTTAGCAATCCCATGAGAGGTCAGCACTGAAATCTTTAAAAGCATTCCAGGACACTCATCCAGTTTGCTGCAACATCGTACTACTCGTATTACCCTTCATCTGAGGCCTGTTACACTGAACGGAGAAAACGACTTTCAGAACTTGAGATTCTTGCATGGTCAAAGACCATACTGAAAAACCACCTGTCGATTCGAGTTGTCTCTGGAAAGGAGAATCAGGAAAACCGTACGTTTTGATGAAACTCTCTCTGTCTTAAGAGAAGTGCAAAGAAGAAATGAGAAAAATCGCCCTTTCCCCTTGCACAAAAAGCATTGAAAAAGTACAAGGAAGGGGAAAGCTAACTACAGCGTTGTTTTAGCAACCCATGAGAGCTCAGCACTGAATTCTAAATGCAGTCCAGGACACTCATCCAGTTTGCTGCAACATCGTAGTGCTCATGTTACCCTTCATACGACGCCTATTACAATGAATGGAGAATGCAATTTTTGAACTCCAGATTCCTTCTTGGTCAAAGACCATATTTGAGAACCACCTGTGGATTCAAGTTCTCTCTGGAACGGAGAATCAGGAAAACCATACGTTTTGATGAAACTCTCTCGTCTTAAGAGAAGTCCAAAGTAGAAATGAGAAAAATCGTGATTTTCCCCTTGCACAAAAAGCACTGAAAAAGTACAAAGAAGGGGAAAGTTAACTACAGCGTTCTTTTAGCAAACCCATGAGAGTTCAGCACTGAATTGTAAATGCAGTCCAGGACACTCATCCAGTTTGCTGCAACATCATAGTAGTCATATTACCCTTCATATGAGGTCTATGACACTGAATGGAGAATTCAACTTTTCGAACTGCAGATTCCTGCTTGGAAAAAGACCATATTTGAACACCAGCTATCGATTCAAGTTCTGTCACTGCAGGAGCAACAGGAAAACATATGTTTTGATGAAACTCTCTCATCCTTGGAGAAATCCAACAAACAAATGAGAAACATTGTGATTCTGCCCCATTGCACAAAATGGAGGGCATCGCAAAAGTACAAAGAAGGGGAAAGCTAACTACAGTGTTGTCTTAGCAATCCCATGAGAGGTCAGCACTGAAATCTTTAAAAGCATTCCAGGACACTCATCCAGTTTGCTGCAACATCGTACTACTCGTATTACCCTTCATCTGAGGCCTGTTACACTGAACGGAGAAAACGACTTTCAGAACTTGAGATTCTTGCATGGTCAAAGACCATACTGAAAAACCACCTGTCGATTCGAGTTGTCTCTGGAAAGGAGAATCAGGAAAACCGTACGTTTTGATGAAACTCTCTCTGTCTTAAGAGAAGTGCAAAGAAGAAATGAGAAAAATCGCCCTTTCCCCTTGCACAAAAAGCATTGAAAAAGTACAAGGAAGGGGAAAGCTAACTACAGCGTTGTTTTAGCAACCCATGAGAGCTCAGCACTGAATTCTAAATGCAGTCCAGGACACTCATCCAGTTTGCTGCAACATCGTAGTGCTCATGTTACCCTTCATACGACGCCTATTACAATGAATGGAGAATGCAATTTTTGAACTCCAGATTCCTTCTTGGTCAAAGACCATATTTGAGAACCACCTGTGGATTCAAGTTCTCTCTGGAACGGAGAATCAGGAAAACCATACGTTTTGATGAAACTCTCTCGTCTTAAGAGAAGTCCAAAGTAGAAATGAGAAAATCGTGATTTTCCCCTTGCACAAAAAGCACTGAAAAAGTACAAAGAAGGGGAAAGTTAACTACAGCGTTCTTTTAGCAAACCCATGAGAGTTCAGCACTGAATTGTAAATGCAGTCCAGGACACTCATCCAGTTTGCTGCAACATCATAGTACTCATATTACCCTTCATATCAGGTCTATGACACTGAATGGAGAATTCAACTTTTCGAACTGCAGATTCCTGCTTGGAAAAAGACCATATTTGAACACCAGCTATCGATTCAAGTTCTGTCACTGCAGGAGCAACAGGAAAACATATGTTTTGATGAAACTCTCTCATCCTTGGAGAAATCCAACAAACAAATGAGAAACATTGTGATTCTGCCCCATTGCACAAAATGGAGGGCATCGCAAAAGTACAAAGAAGGGGAAAGCTAACTACAGTGTTGTCTTAGCAATCCCATGAGAGGTCAGCACTGAAATCTTTAAAAGCATTCCAGGACACTCATCCAGTTTGCTGCAACATCGTACTACTCGTATTACCCTTCATCTGAGGCCTGTTACACTGAACGGAGAAAACGACTTTCAGAACTTGAGATTCTTGCATGGTCAAAGACCATACTGAAAAACCACCTGTCGATTCGAGTTGTCTCTGGAAAGGAGAATCAGGAAAACCGTACGTTTTGATGAAACTCTCTCTGTCTTAAGAGAAGTGCAAAGAAGAAATGAGAAAAATCGCCCTTTCCCCTTGCACAAAAAGCATTGAAAAAGTACAAGGAAGGGGAAAGCTAACTACAGCGTTGTTTTAGCAACCCATGAGAGCTCAGCACTGAATTCTAAATGCAGTCCAGGACACTCATCCAGTTTGCTGCAACATCGTAGTGCTCATGTTACCCTTCATACGACGCCTATTACAATGAATGGAGAATGCAATTTTTGAACTCCAGATTCCTTCTTGGTCAAAGACCATATTTGAGAACCAGCTGTGGATTCAAGTTCTCTCTGGAACGGAGAATCAGGAAAACCATACGTTTTGATGAAACTCTCTCGTCTTAAGAGAAGTCCAAAGTAGAAATGAGAAAATCGTGATTTTCCCCTTGCACAAAAAGCACTGAAAAAGTACAAAGAAGGGGAAAGTTAACTACAGCGTTCTTTTAGCAAACCCATGAGAGTTCAGCACTGAATTGTAAATGCAGTCCAGGACACTCATCCAGTTTGCTGCAACATCATAGTACTCATATTACCCTTCATATCAGGTCTATGACACTGAATGGAGAATTCAACTTTTCGAACTGCAGATTCCTGCTTGGAAAAAGACCATATTTGAACACCAGCTATCGATTCAAGTTCTGTCACTGCAGGAGCAACAGGAAAACATATGTTTTGATGAAACGCTCTCATCCTTGGAGAAATCCAACAAACAAATGAGAAACATTGTGATTCTGCCCCATTGCACAAAATGGAGGGCATCGCAAAAGTACAAAGAAGGGGAAAGCTAACTACAGTGTTGTCTTAGCAATCCCATGAGAGGTCAGCACTGAAATCTTTAAAAGCATTCCAGGACACTCATCCAGTTTGCTGCAACATCGTACTACTCGTATTACCCTTCATCTGAGGCCTGTTACACTGAACGGAGAAAACGACTTTCAGAACTTGAGATTCTTGCATGGTCAAAGACCATACTGAAAAACCACCTGTCGATTCGAGTTGTCTCTGGAAAGGAGAATCAGGAAAACCGTACGTTTTGATGAAACTCTCTCTGTCTTAAGAGAAGTGCAAAGAAGAAATGAGAAAAATCGCCCTTTCCCCTTGCACAAAAAGCATTGAAAAAGTACAAGGAAGGGGAAAGCTAACTACAGCGTTGTTTTAGCAACCCATGAGAGCTCAGCACTGAATTCTAAATGCAGTCCAGGACACTCATCCAGTTTGCTGCAACATCGTAGTGCTCATGTTACCCTTCATACGACGCCTATTACAATGAATGGAGAATGCAATTTTTGAACTCCAGATTCCTTCTTGGTCAAAGACCATATTTGAGAACCACCTGTGGATTCAAGTTCTCTCTGGAACGGAGAATCAGGAAAACCATACGTTTTGATGAAACTCTCTCGTCTTAAGAGAAGTCCAAAGTAGAAATGAGAAAATCGTGATTTTCCCCTTGCACAAAAAGCACTGAAAAAGTACAAAGAAGGGGAAAGTTAACTACAGCGTTCTTTTAGCAAACCCATGAGAGTTCAGCACTGAATTGTAAATGCAGTCCAGGACACTCATCCAGTTTGCTGCAACATCATAGTACTCATATTACCCTTCATATCAGGTCTATGACACTGAATGGAGAATTCAACTTTTCGAACTGCAGATTCCTGCTTGGAAAAAGACCATATTTGAACACCAGCTATCGATTCAAGTTCTGTCACTGCAGGAGCAACAGGAAAACATATGTTTTGATGAAACTCTCTCATCCTTGGAGAAATCCAACAAACAAATGAGAAACATTGTGATTCTGCCCCATTGCACAAAATGGAGGGCATCGCAAAAGTACAAAGAAGGGGAAAGCTAACTACAGTGTTGTCTTAGCAATCCCATGAGAGGTCAGCACTGAAATCTTTAAAAGCATTCCAGGACACTCATCCAGTTTGCTGCAACATCGTACTACTCGTATTACCCTTCATCTGAGGCCTGTTACACTGAACGGAGAAAACGACTTTCAGAACTTGAGATTCTTGCATGGTCAAAGACCATACTGAAAAACCACCTGTCGATTCGAGTTGTCTCTGGAAAGGAGAATCAGGAAAACCGTACGTTTTGATGAAACTCTCTCTGTCTTAAGAGAAGTGCAAAGAAGAAATGAGAAAAATCGCCCTTTCCCCTTGCACAAAAAGCATTGAAAAAGTACAAGGAAGGGGAAAGCTAACTACAGCGTTGTTTTAGCAACCCATGAGAGCTCAGCACTGAATTCTAAATGCAGTCCAGGACACTCATCCAGTTTGCTGCAACATCGTAGTGCTCATGTTACCCTTCATACGACGCCTATTACAATGAATGGAGAATGCAATTTTTGAACTCCAGATTCCTTCTTGGTCAAAGACCATATTTGAGAACCACCTGTGGATTCAAGTTCTCTCTGGAACGGAGAATCAGGAAAACCATACGTTTTGATGAAACTCTCTCGTCTTAAGAGAAGTCCAAAGTAGAAATGAGAAAATCGTGATTTTCCCCTTGCACAAAAAGCACTGAAAAAGTACAAAGAAGGGGAAAGTTAACTACAGCGTTCTTTTAGCAAACCCATGAGAGTTCAGCACTGAATTGTAAATGCAGTCCAGGACACTCATCCAGTTTGCTGCAACATCATAGTACTCATATTACCCTTCATATCAGGTCTATGACACTGAATGGAGAATTCAACTTTTCGAACTGCAGATTCCTGCTTGGAAAAAGACCATATTTGAACACCAGCTATCGATTCAAGTTCTGTCACTGCAGGAGCAACAGGAAAACATATGTTTTGATGAAACTCTCTCATCCTTGGAGAAATCCAACAAACAAATGAGAAACATTGTGATTCTGCCCCATTGCACAAAATGGAGGGCATCGCAAAAGTACAAAGAAGGGGAAAGCTAACTACAGTGTTGTCTTAGCAATCCCATGAGAGGTCAGCACTGAAATCTTTAAAAGCATTCCAGGACACTCATCCAGTTTGCTGCAACATCGTACTACTCGTATTACCCTTCATCTGAGGCCTGTTACACTGAACGGAGAAAACGACTTTCAGAACTTGAGATTCTTGCATGGTCAAAGACCATACTGAAAAACCACCTGTCGATTCGAGTTGTCTCTGGAAAGGAGAATCAGGAAAACCGTACGTTTTGATGAAACTCTCTCTGTCTTAAGAGAAGTGCAAAGAAGAAATGAGAAAAATCGCCCTTTCCCCTTGCACAAAAAGCATTGAAAAAGTACAAGGAAGGGGAAAGCTAACTACAGCGTTGTTTTAGCAACCCATGAGAGCTCAGCACTGAATTCTAAATGCAGTCCAGGACACTCATCCAGTTTGCTGCAACATCGTAGTGCTCATGTTACCCTTCATACGACGCCTATTACAATGAATGGAGAATGCAATTTTTGAACTCCAGATTCCTTCTTGGTCAAAGACCATATTTGAGAACCACCTGTGGATTCAAGTTCTCTCTGGAACGGAGAATCAGGAAAACCATACGTTTTGATGAAACTCTCTCGTCTTAAGAGAAGTCCAAAGTAGAAATGAGAAAATCGTGATTTTCCCCTTGCACAAAAAGCACTGAAAAAGTACAAAGAAGGGGAAAGTTAACTACAGCGTTCTTTTAGCAAACCCATGAGAGTTCAGCACTGAATTGTAAATGCAGTCCAGGACACTCATCCAGTTTGCTGCAACATCATAGTACTCATATTACCCTTCATATCAGGTCTATGACACTGAATGGAGAATTCAACTTTTCGAACTGCAGATTCCTGCTTGGAAAAAGACCATATTTGAACACCAGCTATCGATTCAAGTTCTGTCACTGCAGGAGCAACAGGAAAACATATGTTTTGATGAAACTCTCTCATCCTTGGAGAAATCCAACAAACAAATGAGAAACATTGTGATTCTGCCCCATTGCACAAAATGGAGGGCATCGCAAAAGTACAAAGAAGGGGAAAGCTAACTACAGTGTTGTCTTAGCAATCCCATGAGAGGTCAGCACTGAAATCTTTAAAAGCATTCCAGGACACTCATCCAGTTTGCTGCAACATCGTACTACTCGTATTACCCTTCATCTGAGGCCTGTTACACTGAACGGAGAAAACGACTTTCAGAACTTGAGATTCTTGCATGGTCAAAGACCATACTGAAAAACCACCTGTCGATTCGAGTTGTCTCTGGAAAGGAGAATCAGGAAAACCGTACGTTTTGATGAAACTCTCTCTGTCTTAAGAGAAGTGCAAAGAAGAAATGAGAAAAATCGCCCTTTCCCCTTGCACAAAAAGCATTGAAAAAGTACAAGGAAGGGGAAAGCTAACTACAGCGTTGTTTTAGCAACCCATGAGAGCTCAGCACTGAATTCTAAATGCAGTCCAGGACACTCATCCAGTTTGCTGCAACATCGTAGTGCTCATGTTACCCTTCATACGACGCCTATTACAATGAATGGAGAATGCAATTTTTGAACTCCAGATTCCTTCTTGGTCAAAGACCATATTTGAGAACCACCTGTGGATTCAAGTTCTCTCTGGAACGGAGAATCAGGAAAACCATACGTTTTGATGAAACTCTCTCGTCTTAAGAGAAGTCCAAAGTAGAAATGAGAAAATCGTGATTTTCCCCTTGCACAAAAAGCACTGAAAAAGTACAAAGAAGGGGAAAGTTAACTACAGCGTTCTTTTAGCAAACCCATGAGAGTTCAGCACTGAATTGTAAATGCAGTCCAGGACACTCATCCAGTTTGCTGCAACATCATAGTACTCATATTACCCTTCATATGAGGTCTATGACACTGAATGGAGAATTCAACTTTTCGAACTGCAGATTCCTGCTTGGAAAAAGACCATATTTGAACACCAGCTATCGATTCAAGTTCTGTCACTGCAGGAGCAACAGGAAAACATATGTTTTGATGAAACTCTCTCATCCTTGGAGAAATCCAACAAACAAATGAGAAACATTGTGATTCTGCCCCATTGCACAAAATGGAGGGCATCGCAAAAGTACAAAGAAGGGGAAAGCTAACTACAGTGTTGTCTTAGCAATCCCATGAGAGGTCAGCACTGAAATCTTTAAAAGCATTCCAGGACACTCATCCAGTTTGCTGCAACATCGTACTACTCGTATTACCCTTCATCTGAGGCCTGTTACACTGAACGGAGAAAACGACTTTCAGAACTTGAGATTCTTGCATGGTCAAAGACCATACTGAAAAACCACCTGTCGATTCGAGTTGCCTCTGGAAAGGAGAATCAGGAAAACCGTACGTTTTGATGAAACTCTCTCTGTCTTAAGAGAAGTGCAAAGAAGAAATGAGAAAAATCGCCCTTTCCCCTTGCACAAAAAGCATTGAAAAAGTACAAGGAAGGGGAAAGCTAACTACAGCGTTGTTTTAGCAACCCATGAGAGCTCAGCACTGAATTCTAAATGCAGTCCAGGACACTCATCCAGTTTGCTGCAACATCGTAGTGCTCATGTTACCCTTCATACGACGCCTATTACAATGAATGGAGAATGCAATTTTTGAACTCCAGATTCCTTCTTGGTCAAAGACCATATTTGAGAACCACCTGTGGATTCAAGTTCTCTCTGGAACGGAGAATCAGGAAAACCATACGTTTTGATGAAACTCTCTCGTCTTAAGAGAAGTCCAAAGTAGAAATGAGAAAATCGTGATTTTCCCCTTGCACAAAAAGCACTGAAAAAGTACAAAGAAGGGGAAAGTTAACTACAGCGTTCTTTTAGCAAACCCATGAGAGTTCAGCACTGAATTGTAAATGCAGTCCAGGACACTCATCCAGGTTGCTGCAACATCATAGTACTCATATTACCCTTCATATGAGGTCTATGACACTGAATGGAGAATTCAACTTTTCGAACTGCAGATTCCTGCTTGGAAAAAGACCATATTTGAACACCAGCTATCGATTCAAGTTCTGTCACTGCAGGAGCAACAGGAAAACATATGTTTTGATGAAACTCTCTCATCCTTGGAGAAATCCAACAAACAAATGAGAAACATTGTGATTCTGCCCCATTGCACAAAATGGAGGGCATCGCAAAAGTACAAAGAAGGGGAAAGCTAACTACAGTGTTGTCTTAGCAATCCCATGAGAGGTCAGCACTGAAATCTTTAAAAGCATTCCAGGACACTCATCCAGTTTGCTGCAACATCGTACTACTCGTATTACCCTTCATCTGAGGCCTGTTACACTGAACGGAGAAAACGACTTTCAGAACTTGAGATTCTTGCATGGTCAAAGACCATACTGAAAAACCACCTGTCGATTCGAGTTGTCTCTGGAAAGGAGAATCAGGAAAACCGTACGTTTTGATGAAACTCTCTCTGTCTTAAGAGAAGTGCAAAGAAGAAATGAGAAAAATCGCCCTTTCCCCTTGCACAAAAAGCATTGAAAAAGTACAAGGAAGGGGAAAGCTAACTACAGCGTTGTTTTAGCAACCCATGAGAGCTCAGCACTGAATTCTAAATGCAGTCCAGGACACTCATCCAGTTTGCTGCAACATCGTAGTGCTCATGTTACCCTTCATACGACGCCTATTACAATGAATGGAGAATGCAATTTTTGAACTCCAGATTCCTTCTTGGTCAAAGACCATATTTGAGAACCACCTGTGGATTCAAGTTCTCTCTGGAACGGAGAATCAGGAAAACCATACGTTTTGATGAAACTCTCTCGTCTTAAGAGAAGTCCAAAGTAGAAATGAGAAAATCGTGATTTTCCCCTTGCACAAAAAGCACTGAAAAAGTACAAAGAAGGGGAAAGTTAACTACAGCGTTCTTTTAGCAAACCCATGAGAGTTCAGCACTGAATTGTAAATGCAGTCCAGGACACTCATCCAGTTTGCTGCAACATCATAGTACTCATATTACCCTTCATATGAGGTCTATGACACTGAATGGAGAATTCAACTTTTCGAACTGCAGATTCCTGCTTGGAAAAAGACCATATTTGAACACCAGCTATCGAATCAAGTTCTGTCACTGCAGGAGCAACAGGAAAACATATGTTTTGATGAAACTCTCTCATCCTTGGAGAAATCCAACAAACAAATGAGAAACATTGTGATTCTGCCCCATTGCACAAAATGGAGGGCATCGCAAAAGTACAAAGAAGGGGAAAGCTAACTACAGTGTTGTCTTAGCAATCCCATGAGAGGTCAGCACTGAAATCTTTAAAAGCATTCCAGGACACTCATCCAGTTTGCTGCAACATCGTACTACTCGTATTACCCTTCATCTGAGGCCTGTTACACTGAACGGAGAAAACGACTTTCAGAACTTGAGATTCTTGCATGGTCAAAGACCATACTGAAAAACCACCTGTCGATTCGAGTTGCCTCTGGAAAGGAGAATCAGGAAAACCGTACGTTTTGATGAAACTCTCTCTGTCTTAAGAGAAGTGCAAAGAAGAAATGAGAAAAATCGCCCTTTCCCCTTGCACAAAAAGCATTGAAAAAGTACAAGGAAGGGGAAAGCTAACTACAGCGTTGTTTTAGCAACCCATGAGAGCTCAGCACTGAATTCTAAATGCAGTCCAGGACACTCATCCAGTTTGCTGCAACATCGTAGTGCTCATGTTACCCTTCATACGATGCCTATTACAATGAATGGAGAATGCAATTTTTGAACTCCAGATTCCTTCTTGGTCAAAGACCATATTTGAGAACCACCTGTGGATTCAAGTTCTCTCTGGAACGGAGAATCAGGAAAACCATACGTTTTGATGAAACTCTCTCGTCTTAAGAGAAGTCCAAAGTAGAAATGAGAAAATCGTGATTTTCCCCTTGCACAAAAAGCACTGAAAAAGTACAAAGAAGGGGAAAGTTAACTACAGCGTTCTTTTAGCAAACCCATGAGAGTTCAGCACTGAATTGTAAATGCAGTCCAGGACACTCATCCAGTTTGCTGCAACATCATAGTACTCATATTACCCTTCATATGAGGTCTATGACACTGAATGGAGAATTCAACTTTTCGAACTGCAGATTCCTGCTTGGAAAAAGACCATATTTGAACACCAGCTATCGATTCAAGTTCTGTCACTGCAGGAGCAACAGGAAAACATATGTTTTGATGAAACTCTCTCATCCTTGGAGAAATCCAACAAACAAATGAGAAACATTGTGATTCTGCCCCATTGCACAAAATGGAGGGCATCGCAAAAGTACAAAGAAGGGGAAAGCTAACTACAGTGTTGTCTTAGCAATCCCATGAGAGGTCAGCACTGAAATCTTTAAAAGCATTCCAGGACACTCATCCAGTTTGCTGCAACATCGTACTACTCGTATTACCCTTCATCTGAGGCCTGTTACACTGAACGGAGAAAACGACTTTCAGAACTTGAGATTCTTGCATGGTCAAAGACCATACTGAAAAACCACCTGTCGATTCGAGTTGCCTCTGGAAAGGAGAATCAGGAAAACCGTACGTTTTGATGAAACTCTCTCTGTCTTAAGAGAAGTGCAAAGAAGAAATGAGAAAAATCGCCCTTTCCCCTTGCACAAAAAGCATTGAAAAAGTACAAGGAAGGGGAAAGCTAACTACAGCGTTGTTTTAGCAACCCATGAGAGCTCAGCACTGAATTCTAAATGCAGTCCAGGACACTCATCCAGTTTGCTGCAACATCGTAGTGCTCATGTTACCCTTCATACGACGCCTATTACAATGAATGGAGAATGCAATTTTTGAACTCCAGATTCCTTCTTGGTCAAAGACCATATTTGAGAACCACCTGTGGATTCAAGTTCTCTCTGGAACGGAGAATCAGGAAAACCATACGTTTTGATGAAACTCTCTCGTCTTAAGAGAAGTCCAAAGTAGAAATGAGAAAATCGTGATTTTCCCCTTGCACAAAAAGCACTGAAAAAGTACAAAGAAGGGGAAAGTTAACTACAGCGTTCTTTTAGCAAACCCATGAGAGTTCAGCACTGAATTGTAAATGCAGTCCAGGACACTCATCCAGTTTTCTGCAACATCATAGTACTCATATTACCCTTCATATCAGGTCTATGACACTGAATGGAGAATTCAACTTTTCGAACTGCAGATTCCTGCTTGGAAAAAGACCATATTTGAACACCAGCTATCGATTCAAGTTCTGTCACTGCAGGAGCAACAGGAAAACATATGTTTTGATGAAACTCTCTCATCCTTGGAGAAATCCAACAAACAAATGAGAAACATTGTGATTCTGCCCCATTGCACAAAATGGAGGGCATCGCAAAAGTACAAAGAAGGGGAAAGCTAACTACAGTGTTGTCTTAGCAATCCCATGAGAGGTCAGCACTGAAATCTTTAAAAGCATTCCAGGACACTCATCCAGTTTGCTGCAACATCGTACTACTCGTATTACCCTTCATCTGAGGCCTGTTACACTGAACGGAGAAAACGACTTTCAGAACTTGAGATTCTTGCATGGTCAAAGACCATACTGAAAAACCACCTGTCGATTCGAGTTGTCTCTGGAAAGGAGAATCAGGAAAACCGTACGTTTTGATGAAACTCTCTCTGTCTTAAGAGAAGTGCAAAGAAGAAATGAGAAAAATCGCCCTTTCCCCTTGCACAAAAAGCATTGAAAAAGTACAAGGAAGGGGAAAGCTAACTACAGCGTTGTTTTAGCAACCCATGAGAGCTCAGCACTGAATTCTAAATGCAGTCCAGGACACTCATCCAGTTTGCTGCAACATCGTAGTGCTCATGTTACCCTTCATACGACGCCTATTACAATGAATGGAGAATGCAATTTTTGAACTCCAGATTCCTTCTTGGTCAAAGACCATATTTGAGAACCACCTGTGGATTCAAGTTCTCTCTGGAACGGAGAATCAGGAAAACCATACGTTTTGATGAAACTCTCTCGTCTTAAGAGAAGTCCAAAGTAGAAATGAGAAAAATCGTGATTTTCCCCTTGCACAAAAAGCACTGAAAAAGTACAAAGAAGGGGAAAGTTAACTACAGCGTTCTTTTAGCAAACCCATGAGAGTTCAGCACTGAATTGTAAATGCAGTCCAGGACACTCATCCAGTTTGCTGCAACATCATAGTAGTCATATTACCCTTCATATGAGGTCTATGACACTGAATGGAGAATTCAACTTTTCGAACTGCAGATTCCTGCTTGGAAAAAGACCATATTTGAACACCAGCTATCGATTCAAGTTCTGTCACTGCAGGAGCAACAGGAAAACATATGTTTTGATGAAACTCTCTCATCCTTGGAGAAATCCAACAAACAAATGAGAAACATTGTGATTCTGCCCCATTGCACAAAATGGAGGGCATCGCAAAAGTACAAAGAAGGGGAAAGCTAACTACAGTGTTGTCTTAGCAATCCCATGAGAGGTCAGCACTGAAATCTTTAAAAGCATTCCAGGACACTCATCCAGTTTGCTGCAACATCGTACTACTCGTATTACCCTTCATCTGAGGCCTGTTACACTGAACGGAGAAAACGACTTTCAGAACTTGAGATTCTTGCATGGTCAAAGACCATACTGAAAAACCACCTGTCGATTCGAGTTGTCTCTGGAAAGGAGAATCAGGAAAACCGTACGTTTTGATGAAACTCTCTCTGTCTTAAGAGAAGTGCAAAGAAGAAATGAGAAAAATCGCCCTTTCCCCTTGCACAAAAAGCATTGAAAAAGTACAAGGAAGGGGAAAGCTAACTACAGCGTTGTTTTAGCAACCCATGAGAGCTCAGCACTGAATTCTAAATGCAGTCCAGGACACTCATCCAGTTTGCTGCAACATCGTAGTGCTCATGTTACCCTTCATACGACGCCTATTACAATGAATGGAGAATGCAATTTTTGAACTCCAGATTCCTTCTTGGTCAAAGACCATA
>NW_026948385.1:0-49610 GCF_035149785.1 Candoia aspera | reverse complement strand
TAAGTAAGTAAGTAAGGTAAGAGAAGTAAGTAAGGTAAGGTAAGTAAATAGCGTAAAGTAAGTAAATAGCGTTAAGTAAGTAATGTAATGTAAGTAAATAGCGTAAAGTAAGTAAGTAAGGTAAGATAAGTAAGAAACGTAAGATAAGTAAATAGCGTAAACTAAGTAACGTAAGATATTAGCTTACGTTACTTACTTACTGAACGCTATTTACTGACTTTACGCTATTTACTTAGCGTAAATGAAGTAAGTAACGTAAGATAAGTAAATAGCGTAAAGTCAGTCAATAGCGTAAAGTAACGTCAGTTAAGTAAATAGCGTAAAGTAAGTAAGTAACATAAGATAAGTAAGTAACGTAAGTTAAGTAAATAGCGTAAACTAAGTAACGTAAGGTATTACCTTACGTTACTTACTTAACGCTATTTACTTACTTTACGCTATTTACTTAGCGTAAATGAAGTAAGTAACGTAAGATAAGTAAATATCGTAAAGTCAGTAAATAGCGTAAAGTAACGTCAGTTAAGTAAATAGCGTAAAGTAAGTAAATAGCGTAAGTTAAGTAAGTAATGTAAGTTAAGTAAATAGCATAAAGTAAGTAAGTAACATAAGATAAGTAAGTAACGTAAGTTAAGTAAATAGCGTAAACTAAGTAATGTAAGATATTAGCTTACGTTACTTACTTACTTAACGCTATTTACTTACTTTACGCTATTTACTTAGCGTAAATGAAGTAAGTAACGTAAGATAAGTAAATAGCGTAAAGTCAGTAAATAGCGTAAAGTAAGTAACATAAGTTTAGTAAATAGCGTAAAGTAAGTAAATAGCGTAAGTTAAGTAAGTAATGTAAGTTAGGGTAAATAGCATAAAGTAAGTAAGTAAGGTAAGATAAGTAAGGTAAGGTAAGTAAATAGCATAAAGTAAGTAACGTTATTTAAGTAAATAGCGTAAAGTATGTAAATAGCGTTAAGTAAGTAATGTAACGTAAGTAAATAGCGAAGGTAAGTAACGTAAGGTAGCAACCTACCTTACTTCCTTACTTAACGCTATTTACTGACTTTACGCTATTTACTTAGCGTAAATGAAGTAAGTAACATAAGATAAGTAAATAGCGTAAAGTAAGTAAATAGCGTTAAGTAAGTAACGTAAGCTAATATCTTACGTTACTTAGTTTACGCTATTTACTTAACTTACATTACTTACTTATCTTATGTTACTTACTTACTTTATGCTATTTACAACTTACATTACTTACTTTAAGCTATTTACTGACTTTACGCTATTTACTTAACTGACGTTACTTTATGCTATTTACTGACTTTACGCTATTTACTTATCTTATGTTACTTACTTCATTTACGCTAAGTAAATAGCGTAAAGTAAGTAAATAGTGTAAGTTAAGTAAGTAACGTAAGTTAGGTAAATAGCATAAAGTAAGTAAGTAAGGTAAGAGAAGTAAGTAAGGTAAGGTAAGTAAATAGCGTAAAGTAAGTAAATAGCGTTAAGTAAGTAATGTAATGTAAGTAAATAGCGTAAAGTAAGTAAGTAAGGTAAGATAAGTAAGAAACGTAAGATAAGTAAATAGCGTAAACTAAGTAACGTAAGATATTAGCTTACGTTACTTACTTACTGAACGCTATTTACTGACTTTACGCTATTTACTTAGCTTAAATGAAGTAAGTAACGTAAGATAAGTAAATAGCGTAAAGTCAGTCAATAGCGTAAAGTAACGTCAGTTAAGTAAATAGCGTAAAGTAAGTAAGTAACATAAGATAAGTAAGTAACGTAAGTTAAGTAAATAGCGTAAACTAAGTAACGTAAGGTATTACCTTACGTTACTTACTTAACGCTATTTACTTACTTTACGCTATTTACTTAGCGTAAATGTAGTAAGCAACGTAAGATAAGTAAATAGCGTAAAGTCAGTCAATAGCGTAAAGTAACGTCAGTTAAGTAAATAGCGTAAAGTAAGTAAATAGCGTAAGTTAAGTAAGTAACGTAAGTTAGGTAAATAGGATAAACTAAGTAAGTAAGGTAAGATAAGTAAGGTAAGGTAAGTAAATAGTGTAAAGTAAGTAACATAAGGTATCAACCTACTTTACTTCCTTACTTAACGCTATTTACTGACTTTACGCTATTTACTTACTTTACGCTATTTACTTAATTTACGTTACTTACTTTACGCTATTTATTTACTTTATGCTATTTACTTACTTTACGCTATTTACTTATCGTAAATTAAGTAAGTAACGTAAGATAAGTAAATAGCGTAAAGAAAGTAAATAGCGTAAACTAAGTAACGTAAGATATTAGCTTACGTTACTTACTTACTTAACGCTATTTACTTACTTTACGCTATTTACTTATCGTAAATTAAGTAAGTAACGTAAGTTAACTAAATAGCGTAAAGTAAGTAAAGAGCGTAAGTTAAGTAAGTAACGTGTTATGTAAATATCTTAAAGTAAGTAAGTAACGTAAGATAATAAGTAACTTAAGGTAAGTAAATAGCGTAAAGTAAGTAATGTAAGTTAAGTAAATAGCGTAAAGTAAGTAAATAGCGTTATGTAAGTAAGTAACGGCAACAATTCAGGCTCGCCCTCATCCCCGTAGAAAGGAACGCTCTCCATCTCGCTGTCAGCCACTGCAGCTTTAATCTTTCTCTGTAGCGAGGCGGACTTCGCAGTCGACTTTCCCTGCCATCCTCGCCCTTTCCCCTCGGGCACGCCGCCGCGCGGTGCCCCTCTTTGCCGCAGCACAGGCACGGCCCCTTCGCGTAGCGGCGCTCCTTCTCCTCTTCCCACGAACGTTGTCCAGGCCTCCCTGCGGTGTCCGAAGGGTGGGTGGGTTTCCCGTCTCGCCCCGACTTCACCGCCCGTCTCTGCGCGAACACCTCGTGGGCATGCTCAGCCTTTCCCGCGAGCTGGATCCACCAATACAGGCTGTCAGGGTCATCTCGTCCCAGCGACCAGCGCAGCACTTTCGTGTTTAGACCATCCTTGAACAACTTTTGGCCCAGAAATCAAAAATTCCTGACCCCGGGGGTCAAGGAAAACCTAACGGGGTGAGCCGGGCGGAATCAGGCCTAATGCAAAAACGATCTCCCCCATGAGATTCGGGGTGGAATGTTAGGGTTAGGTGTGCTTTTGCATGCTCGATTTGGGACGGCACAATTTTTGGCCCAGAAATCAAAAAATTCCTGACCCCGGGGTCAGGAAAACCTCACGGGGTGAGCCGGGCGGAATCAGTAAATAGCGTAATGTCAGTAAATAGCGTAAAGTAACATCAGTTAAGTAAATAGCGTAAAGTAAGTAAAGAGCGTAAGTTAAGTAAGTAACGTAAGTTAAGTAAATAGCATAAAGTAAGTAAGTAAGGTAAGATAAGTAAGTAAGGTAAGGTAAGTAAATAGCGTGAAGTAAGTAAATAGCGTAAGTTAAGTAAGTAACGTGTTATGTAAATATCTTAAAGTAAGTAAGTAACATAAGATAATAAGTAACGTAAGGTAAGTAAATAGCATAAAGTAAGTAACGTCAGTTAAGTAAATAGCGTGAAGTAAGTAAATAGCGTAAGTTAAATAAGTAACGTGTTATGTAAATATCTTAAAGTAAGTAACGTAAGATAATAAGTAACGTAAGGTAAGTAAATAGCATAAAGTAAGTAACGTAAGTTAAGTAAATAGCGTAAAGTAAGTAAATAGCGTTATGTAAGTAAGTAACGACAACAATTCAGGCTCGCCCTCGTCCCCGTAGAAAGGCACGCTCTCCATCTCGCTGTCAGCCACTGCAGCTTTCATCTTTCTCTGTAGCGAGGCGGACTTCGCAGTCGACTTTCCCTGCCGGTCCTCGCCCTTTCCCCTCGGGCACGCCGCCGCGCGGTGCCCCTCTTTGCCGCAGCACAGGCACGGCCCCTTCGCGTAGCGGCGCTCCTTCTCCTCTTCCCACGAACGTTGTCCAGGCCTCCCTGCGGTGTCCGAAGGGTGGGTAGGTTTCCCGTCTCGCCCCGACTTCACCGCCCGTCTCTGCGCGAACACCTCATGGGCATGCTCAGCCATTCCCGCGAGCTGGATCCACCAATACAGGCTGTCAGGGTCATCTCGTCCCAGCGACCAGCGCAGCACTTTGGTGTTTAGACCATCCTTGAACAACTTTTGGCCCAGAAATCAAAAAATTCCTGACCCTGGGGTCAGGAAAACCTAACGGGGTGAGCCGGGCGGAATCAGGCCGAATTCAAAAATGAACACCGCCATGAGATCCGGGGTGGAATGTTAGGGTTAGGGGTGCTTTTGCATGCTGGATTTGGGACGGCACAATTTTTGGCCCAGAAATCAAAAAATTCCTGACCCCGGGGTCAGGAAAACCTCACGGGGTGAGCCGGGCGGAATCAGTAAATAGCGTAATGTCAGTAAATAGCGTAAAGTAACGTCAGTTAAGTAAATAGCGTAAAGTAACTAAATAGCGTAAGTTAAGTAAGTAATGTAAGTTAAGTAAATAGCATAAAGTAAGTAAGTAACGTAAGATAAGTAAGTAACGTAAGTTAAGTAAATAGCGTAAACTAAGTAACGTAAGATATTAGCTTACGTTACTTACTTACTTAACGCTATTTACTTACTTTACGCTATTTACATATCGTAAGTTAATTAAGTAACGTAAGATAAGTAAATAGCGTAAAGAAAGTAAATAGCGTAAAGTAACGTAAGTTAAGTAAATAGCGTAAAGTAAGTAAAGAGCGTAAGTTAAGTAAGTAACGTAAGTTAAGTAAATAGCATAAAGTAAGTAAGTAAGGTAAGATATGTAAGTAAGGTAAGGTAAGTAAATAGCGTGAAGTAAGTAAATAGCGTAAGATAAGTAAGTAACGTGTTATGTAAATATCTTAAAGTAAGTAAGTAACATAAGATAATAAGTAACGTAAGGTAAGTAAATAGCATAAAGTAAGTAACGTAAGTTAAGTAAATAGCGTAAAGTAAGTAAATAGCGTTATGTAAGTAAGTAACGGCAACAATTCAGGCTCGCCCTCGTCCCCGTAGAAAGGCACGCTCTCCATCTCGCTGTCAGCCACTGCAGCTTTCATCTTTCTCTGTAGCGAGGCGGACTTCGCAGTCGACTTTCCCTGCCGGTCCTCGCCCTTTCCCCTCGGGCACACCGCCGCGCGGTGCCCCTCTTTGCCGCAGCACAGGCACGGCCCCTTCGCGTAGCGGCGCTCCTTCCCACGAACGTTGTCCGGGCCTCCCTGCGGTGTCCGAAGGGTGGGTGGGTTTCCCGTCTCGCCCCGACTTCGCTGCCTGTCTCTGCGCGAACACCTCGTGGGCATGCTCAGCCTTTCCCACGAGCTGGATCCACCCGTACAGGCTGTCAGGGTCATCTCGTCCCAGCGACCAGCGCAGCACTTTGGTCTTTAGACCATCCTTGAACAACTCTATTATGGTTGCCTGCGACCAGTCTTCCACCTTCCCCGCTAGCGCTTTAAACTCCAGCGCGTAATCAGCCACGGTTCTCGATCCCTGCTTGAGTTCTTTCAAGGCACGCTTTGCCCGCTCCTTAGCCAGTGGATCTTCGAAATGGTGCTGAAGAGCCCAGAGGAATTCGTCGAATTTCTCCAGTTCAGGGGGTTCCGACTGGCACATCTGTACATTCCAGTCCGCTGCCCTCCCCTTGAGCTTCGTGGCAATGGTAATGATTCTTGCTTTTTCCGAGCGAAAAAGCGACCCCCATTCTTCCATGTAAGCCTTGGCATTCGCCAAAAAGAACGAGAGCTTCGTCGGGTCTCCATCGAACTTGACAGGGAAATCCCTCAGCCCTCCGCCCGGCGGGCTGCGCCCCCCCACTGGCGGTTCGGCGGCTTTGACAGCTCCCTGCTGCCTCCGCTCAGGGGTGGGCGGGCCGCGCGAGTTCCACCCTGGGAGCCCGGGTCCCCTCTCTAGAGCGAGCTCCCCTTCTCCGCTCCGGAGACTGTAGCTGGGAGGAAGGGGTCGAATGCCGCTGGCTTGACCCCTCCCGCTCTTCTCTCAGCGAACTCAAGTCCATGCTCATTTTCTGCAGGATGAGCTCCAGGGAGTCCATCTTCGACTCTAAAACCCGGATTCGGTCTGGGGTGGGGGAGTCTCCCCCTGGCGCCACCTGGACCACCGTCGGGGACAGCGGGTATCTCTGCCTCCAGGACGAGCCCTTCACCTCCGAGAAGTCCCCACAACTTTCGTCCCAGGTGACCAGTTCGCCCGGGGTCGTGACTGTGGTCTCTGGCGCGGTTTTCATGCTGGCAGCATCGCCCTCCCACCCCGAACGCGCCTCCTCCTGGATCTCCGAGAGCTCTCCCACAGGGGCTCTATCGGGTCGCCGCATGGTGGAGTTGGGCTCTCCCTCGCTCGACTCAGCGCTTTCCACGAATAGCACGTCTGGCAAAAGCGCGCGAAAATACAAACTAAATCCCCTTGCTTGAGAAGCAACCCCTCCCTCACCCGGCCATAGCAACCACCCCTTCCCAGGTGCTAGAAACCGTTAGCCTCCGCCTGGGAAAGCAACCTTGACTCCATGACCTAACCCAAACACATTCCAATACAGCAGCCAAGAGATAACACCTCAGTAGAGTGGAATTAGCAACCCGCTCTTGAGAGTAACCCCCTCCAAGGAAATGGCATGCGAGGCGATACAATGTACCAGGCACTTTGAAACGGTGAACATGACTTTACTTACTTTACGCTATTTACTTAGCATAAAGTAAGTAAGTAACTTAAGACAAGTAAATAGCGGAAAGTCAGTAAATAGCATAAAGTAACGTCAGTTAAGTAAATAGCGTATAGTAAGTAAATAGCGTAAGTTAAGTAAGTAATGTAAGTTAAGTAAATAGCATAAAGTAAGTAAGTAACATAAGATAAGTAAGTAACGTAAGTTAAGTAAATAGCGTAAACTAAGTAACGTAAGATATTAGCTTACATTACTTACTTACTGAACGCTATTTACTTACTTTACGCTATTTACTTAGCGTAAATGAAGTAAGTAACGTAAGATAAGTAAATATCGTAAAGTCAGTAAATAGCGTAAAGTAACGTCAGTTAAGTAAATAGCGTAAAGTAAGTAAATAGCGTAAGTTAAGTAAGTAATGTAAGTTAAGTAAATAGCATAAAGTAAGTAAGTAACATAAGATAAGTAAGTAACGTAAGTTAAGTAAATAGCGTAAACTAAGTAATGTAAGATATTAGCTTACGTTACTTACTTACTTAACGCTATTTACTTACTTTACGCTATTTACTTAGCGTAAATGAAGTAAGTAACGTAAGATAAGTAAATAGCGTAAAGTCAGTAAATAGCGTAAAGTAAGTAACATAAGTTTAGTAAATAGCGTAAAGTAAGTAAATAGCGTAAGTTAAGTAAGTAATGTAAGTTAGGTAAATAGCATAAAGTAAGTAAGTAAGGTAAGATAAGTAAGGTAAGGTAAGTAAATAGCATAAAGTAAGTAACGTTATTTAAGTAAATAGCGTAAAGTATGTAAATAGCGTTAAGTAAGTAATGTAACGTAAGTAAATAGCGAAGGTAAGTAACGTAAGGTAGCAACCTACCTTACTTCCTTACTTAACGCTATTTACTGACTTTACGCTATTTACTTAGCGTAAATGAAGTAAGTAACATAAGATAAGTAAATAGCGTAAAGTAAGTAAATAGCGTTAAGTAAGTAAGGTAAGCTAATATCTTACGTTACTTAGTTTACGCTATTTACTTAACTTACATTACTTACTTATCTTATGTTACTTACTTACTTTATGCTATTTACAACTTACATTACTTACTTTAAGCTATTTACTGACTTTACGCTATTTACTTAACTGACGTTACTTTATGCTATTTACTGACTTTACGCTATTTACTTATCTTATGTTACTTACTTCATTTACGCTAAGTAAATAGCGTAAAGTAAGTAAATAGTGTAAGTTAAGTAAGTAACGTAAGTTAGGTAAATAGCATAAAGTAAGTAAGTAAGGTAAGAGAAGTAAGTAAGGTAAGGTAAGTAAATAGCGTAAAGTAAGTAAATAGCGTTAAGTAAGTAATGTAATGTAAGTAAATAGCGTAAAGTAAGTAAGTAAGGTAAGATAAGTAAGAAACATAAGATAAGTAAATAGCGTAAACTAAGTAACGTAAGATATTAGCTTACGTTACTTACTTACTGAACGCTATTTACTGACTTTACGCTATTTACTTAGCGTAAATGAAGTAAGTAACGTAAGATAAGTAAATAGCGTAAAGTCAGTCAATAGCGTAAAGTAACGTCAGTTAAGTAAATAGCGTAAAGTAAGTAAGTAACATAAGATAAGTAAGTAACGTAAGTTAAGTAAATAGCGTAAACTAAGTAACGTAAGGTATTACCTTACGTTACTTACTTAACGCTATTTACTTACTTTACGCTATTTACTTAGCGTAAATGAAGTAAGTAACGTAAGATAAGTAAATATCGTAAAGTCAGTAAATAGCGTAAAGTAACGTCAGTTAAGTAAATAGCGTAAAGTAAGTAAATAGCGTAAGTTAAGTAAGTAATGTAAGTTAAGTAAATAGCATAAAGTAAGTAAGTAACATAAGATAAGTAAGTAACGTAAGTTAAGTAAATAGCGTAAACTAAGTAATGTAAGATATTAGCTTACGTTACTTACTTACTTAACGCTATTTACTTACTTTACGCTATTTACTTAGCGTAAATGAAGTAAGTAACGTAAGATAAGTAAATAGCGTAAAGTCAGTAAATAGCGTAAAGTAAGTAACATAAGTTTAGTAAATAGCGTAAAGTAAGTAAATAGCGTAAGTTAAGTAAGTAATGTAAGTTAGGTAAATAGCATAAAGTAAGTAAGTAAGGTAAGATAAGTAAGGTAAGGTAAGTAAATAGCATAAAGTAAGTAACGTTATTTAAGTAAATAGCGTAAAGTATGTAAATAGCGTTAAGTAAGTAATGTAACGTAAGTAAATAGCGAAGGTAAGTAACGTAAGGTAGCAACCTACCTTACTTCCTTACTTAACGCTATTTACTGACTTTACGCTATTTACTTAGCGTAAATGAAGTAAGTAACATAAGATAAGTAAATAGCGTAAAGTAAGTAAATAGCGTTAAGTAAGTAACGTAAGCTAATATCTTACGTTACTTAGTTTACGCTATTTACTTAACTTACATTACTTACTTATCTTATGTTACTTACTTACTTTATGCTATTTACAACTTACATTACTTACTTTAAGCTATTTACTGACTTTACGCTATTTACTTAACTGACGTTACTTTATGCTATTTACTGACTTTACGCTATTTACTTATCTTATGTTACTTACTTCATTTACGCTAAGTAAATAGCGTAAAGTAAGTAAATAGTGTAAGTTAAGTAAGTAACGTAAGTTAGGTAAATAGCATAAAGTAAGTAAGTAAGGTAAGAGAAGTAAGTAAGGTAAGGTAAGTAAATAGCGTAAAGTAAGTAAATAGCGTTAAGTAAGTAATGTAATGTAAGTAAATAGCGTAAAGTAAGTAAGTAAGGTAAGATAAGTAAGAAACGTAAGATAAGTAAATAGCGTAAACTAAGTAACGTAAGATATTAGCTTACGTTACTTACTTACTGAACGCTATTTACTGACTTTACGCTATTTACTTAGCGTAAATGAAGTAAGTAACGTAAGATAAGTAAATAGCGTAAAGTCAGTCAATAGCGTAAAGTAACGTCAGTTAAGTAAATAGCGTAAAGTAAGTAAGTAACATAAGATAAGTAAGTAACGTAAGTTAAGTAAATAGCGTAAACTAAGTAACGTAAGGTATTACCTTACGTTACTTACTTAACGCTATTTACTTACTTTACGCTATTTACTTAGCGTAAATGTAGTAAGCAACGTAAGATAAGTAAATAGCGTAAAGTCAGTCAATAGCGTAAAGTAACGTCAGTTAAGTAAATAGCGTAAAGTAAGTAAATAGCGTAAGTTAAGTAAGTAACGTAAGTTAGGTAAATAGGATAAACTAAGTAAGTAAGGTAAGATAAGTAAGGTAAGGTAAGTAAATAGTGTAAAGTAAGTAACATAAGGTATCAACCTACTTTACTTCCTTACTTAACGCTATTTACTGACTTTACGCTATTTACTTACTTTACGCTATTTACTTAATTTACGTTACTTACTTTACGCTATTTATTTACTTTATGCTATTTACTTACTTTACGCTATTTACTTATCGTAAATTAAGTAAGTAACGTAAGATAAGTAAATAGCGTAAAGAAAGTAAATAGCGTAAACTAAGTAACGTAAGATATTAGCTTACGTTACTTACTTACTTAACGCTATTTACTTACTTTACGCTATTTACTTATCGTAAATTAAGTAAGTAACGTAAGTTAACTAAATAGCGTAAAGTAAGTAAAGAGCGTAAGTTAAGTAAGTAACGTGTTATGTAAATATCTTAAAGTAAGTAAGTAACGTAAGATAATAAGTAACTTAAGGTAAGTAAATAGCGTAAAGTAAGTAATGTAAGTTAAGTAAATAGCGTAAAGTAAGTAAATAGCGTTATGTAAGTAAGTAACGGCAACAATTCAGGCTCGCCCTCATCCCCGTAGAAAGGAACGCTCTCCATCTCGCTGTCAGCCACTGCAGCTTTAATCTTTCTCTGTAGCGAGGCGGACTTCGCAGTCGACTTTCCCTGCCATCCTCGCCCTTTCCCCTCGGGCACGCCGCCGCGCGGTGCCCCTCTTTGCCGCAGCACAGGCACGGCCCCTTCGCGTAGCGGCGCTCCTTCTCCTCTTCCCACGAACGTTGTCCAGGCCTCCCTGCGGTGTCCGAAGGGTGGGTGGGTTTCCCGTCTCGCCCCGACTTCACCGCCCGTCTCTGCGCGAACACCTCGTGGGCATGCTCAGCCTTTCCCGCGAGCTGGATCCACCAATACAGGCTGTCAGGGTCATCTCGTCCCAGCGACCAGTGCAGCACTTTCGTGTTTAGACCATCCTTGAACAACTTTTGGCCCAGAAATCAAAAAATTCCTGACCCCGGGGTCAGGAAAACCTAACGGGGTGAGCCGGGCGGAATCAGGCCGAATGCAAAAACGATCTCCCCCATGAGATTCGGGGTGGAATGTTAGGGTTAGGTGTGCTTTTGCATGCTCGATTTGGGACGGCACAATTTTTGGCCCAGAAATCAAAAAATTCCTGACCCCGGGGTCAGGAAAACCTCACGGGGTGAGCCGGGCGGAATCAGTAAATAGCGTAATGTCAGTAAATAGCGTAAAGTAACGTCAGTTAAGTAAATAGCGTAAAGTAACTAAATAGCGTAAGTTAAGTAAGTAATGTAAGTTAAGTAAATAGCATAAAGTAAGTAAGTAACGTAAGATAAGTAAGTAACGTAAGTTAAGTAAATAGCGTAAACTAAGTAACGTAAGATATTAGCTTACGTTACTTACTTACAACGCTATTTACTTACTTTACGCTATTTACATATCATAAGTTAAGTAAGTAACGTAAGATAAGTAAATAGCGTAAAGAAAGTAAATAGCGTAAAGTAACGTAAGTTAAGTAAATAGCGTAAAGTAAGTAAAGAACGTAAGTTAAGTAAGTAACGTAAGTTAAGTAAATAGCATAAAGTAAGTAAGTAAGGTAAGATAAGTAAGTAAGGTAAGGTAAGTAAATAGCGTGAAGTAAGTAAATAGCGTAAGTTAATTAAGTAACGTGTTATGTAAATATCTTAAAGTAAGTAAGTAACATAAGATAATAAGTAACGTAAGGTAAGTAAATAGCATAAAGTAAGTAACGTAAGTTAAGTAAATAGCGTAAAGTAAGTAAATAGCGTTATGTAAGTAAGTAACGGCAACAATTCAGGCTCGCCCTCGTCCCCGTAGAAAGGCACGCTCTCCATCTCGCTGTCAGCCACTGCAGCTTTCATCTTTCTCTGTAGCGAGGCGGACTTCGCAGTCGACTTTCCCTGCCGGTCCTCGCCCTTTCCCCTCGGGCACGCCGCCGCGCGGTGCCCCTCTTTGCCGCAGCACAGGCACGGCCCCTTCGCGTAGCGGCGCTCCTTCCCACGAACGTTGTCCGGGCCTCCCTGCGGTGTCCGAAGGGTGGGTGGGTTTCCCGTCTCGCCCCGACTTCGCTGCCTGTCTCTGCGCGAACACCTCGTGGGCATGCTCAGCCTTTCCCACGAGCTGGATCCACCCGTACAGGCTGTCAGGGTCATCTCGTCCCAGCGACCAGCGCAGCACTTTGGTCTTTAGACCATCCTTGAACAACTCTATTATGGTTGCCTGCGACCAGTCTTCCACCTTCCCCGCTAGCGCTTTAAACTCCAGCGCGTAATCAGCCACGGTTCTCGATCCCTGCTTGAGTTCTTTCAAGGGACGCTTTGCCCGCTCCTTAGCCAGTGGATCTTCGAAATGGTGCTGAAGAGCCCAGAGGAATTCGTCGAATTTCTCCAGTTCAGGGGGTTCCGACTGGCACATCTGTACATTCCAGTCCGCTGCCCTCCCCTTGAGCTTCGTGGCAATGGTAATGATTCTTGCTTTTTCCGAGCGAAAAAGCGACCCCCATTCTTCCATGTAAGCCTTGGCATTCGCCAAAAAGAACGAGAGCTTCGTCGGGTCTCCATCGAACTTGACAGGGAAATCCCTCAGCCCTCCGCCCGGCGGGCTGCGCCCCCCCACTGGCGGTTCGGCGGCTTTGACAGCTCCCTGCTGCCTCCGCTCAGGGGTGGGCGGCCGCGCGAGTTCCACCCTGGGAGCCCGGGTCCCCTCTCTAGAGCGAGCTCCCCTTCTCCGCTCCGGAGACTGTAGCTGGGAGGAAGGGGTCGAATGCCGCTGGCTTGACCCCTCCCGCTCTTCTCTCAGCGAACTCAAGTCCATGCTCATTTTCTGCAGGATGAGCTCCAGGGAGTCCATCTTCGACTCTAAAGCCCGGATTCGGTCTGGGGTGGGGGAGTCTCCCCCCGGCGCCACCTGGACCACCGTCGGGGACAGCGGGTATCTCTGCCTCCAGGACGAGCCCTTCACCTCCGAGAAGTCCCCACAACTTTCGTCCCAGGTGACCAGTTCGCCCGGGGTCGTGACTGTGGTCTCTGGCGCGGTTTTCATGCTGGCAGCATCGCCCTCCCACCCCGAACGCGCCTCCTCCTGGATCTCCGAGAGCTCTCCCACAGGGGCTCTATCGGGTCGCCGCATGGTGGAGTTGGGCTCTCCCTCGCTCGACTCAGCGCTTTCCACGAATAGCACGTCTGGCAAAAGCGCGCGAAAATACAAACTAAATCCCCTTGCTTGAGAAGCAACCCCTCCCTCACCCGGCCATAGCAACCACCCCTTCCCAGGTGCTAGAAACCGTTAGCCTCCACCTGGGAAAGCAACCTTGACTCCATGACCTAACCCAAACACATTCCAATACAGCAGCCAAGAGATAACACCTCAGTAGAGTGGAATTAGCAACCCGCTCTTGAGAGTAACCCCCTCCAAGGAAATGGCATGCGAGGCGATACAATGTACACTTTGAAACGGTGAACATGACGTTACTTACTTTACGCTATTTACTTAGCATAAAGTAAGTAAGTAACTTAAGACAAGTAAATAGCGTAAAGTCAGTAAATAGCATAAAGTAACGTCAGTTAAGTAAATAGCGTAAAGTAAGTAAATAGCGTAAGTTAAGTAAGTAATGTAAGTTAAGTAAATAGCATAAAGTAAGTAAGTAACATAAGACAAGTAAGTAACGTAAGTTAAGTAAATAGCGTAAACTAAGTAACGTAAGATATTAGCTTACATTATTTACTTACTGAACGCTATTTACTTACTTTACGCTATTTACTTAGCGTAAATGAAGTAAGTAACGTAAGATAAGTAAATATCGTAAAGTCAGTAAATAGCGTAAAGTAACGTCAGTTAAGTAAATAGCGTAAAGTAAGTAAATAGCGTAAGTTAAGTAAGTAATGTAAGTTAAGTAAATAGCATAAAGTAAGTAAGTAACATAAGATAAGTAAGTAACGTAAGTTAAGTAAATAGCGTAAACTAAGTAATGTAAGATATTAGCTTACGTTACTTACTTACTTAACGCTATTTACTTACTTTACGCTATTTACTTAGCGTAAATGAAGTAAGTAACGTAAGATAAGTAAATAGCGTAAAGTCAGTAAATAGCGTAAAGTAAGTAACATAAGTTTAGTAAATAGCGTAAAGTAAGTAAATAGCGTAAGTTAAGTAAGTAATTTAAGTTAGGTAAATAGCATAAAGTAAGTAAGTAAGGTAAGATAAGTAAGGTAAGGTAAGTAAATAGCATAAAGTAAGTAACGTTATTTAAGTAAATAGCGTAAAGTATGTAAATAGCGTTAAGTAAGTAATGTAACGTAAGTAAATAGCGAAGGTAAGTAACGTAAGGTAGCAACCTACCTTACTTCCTTACTTAACGCTATTTACTGACTTTACGCTATTTACTTAGCGTAAATGAAGTAAGTAACATAAGATAAGTACATAGCGTAAAGTAAGTAAATAGCGTTAAGTAAGTAACGTAAGCTAATATCTTACGTTACTTAGTTTACGCTATTTACTTAACTTACATTACTTACTTATCTTATGTTACTTACTTACTTTATGCTATTTACAACTTACATTACTTACTTTAAGCTATTTACTGACTTTACGCTATTTACTTAACTGACGTTACTTTATGCTATTTACTGACTTTACGCTATTTACTTATCTTATGTTACTTACTTCATTTACGCTAAGTAAATAGCGTAAAGTAAGTAAATAGTGTAAGTTAAGTAAGTAACGTAAGTTAGGTAAATAGCATAAAGTAAGTAAGTAAGGTAAGAGAAGTAAGTAAGGTAAGGTAAGTAAATAGCGTAAAGTAAGTAAATAGCGTTAAGTAAGTAATGTAATGTAAGTAAATAGCGTAAAGTAAGTAAGTAAGGTAAGATAAGTAAGAAACGTAAGATAAGTAAATAGCGTAAACTAAGTAACGTAAGATATTAGCTTACGTTACTTACTTACTGAACGCTATTTACTGACTTTACGCTATTTACTTAGCGTAAATGAAGTAAGTAACGTAAGATAAGTAAATAATGTAAAGTCAGTCAATAGCGTAAAGTAACGTCAGTTAAGTAAATAGCGTAAAGTAAGTAAGTAACATAAGATAAGTAAGTAACGTAAGTTAAGTAAATAGCGTAAACTAAGTAACGTAAGGTATTACCTTACGTTACTTACTTAACGCTATTTACTTACATTACGCTATTTACTTAGCGTAAATGTAGTAAGTAACGTAAGATAAGTAAATAGCGTAAAGTCAGTCAATAGCGTAAAGTAACGTCAGTTAAGTAAATAGCGTAAAGTAAGTAAATAGCGTAAGTTAAGTAAGTAACCTAAGTTAGGTAAATAGGATAAACTAAGTAAGTAAGGTAAGATAAGTAAGGTAAGGTAAGTAAATAGCGTAAAGTAAGTAACATAAGGTATCAACCTACTTTACTTCCTTACTTAACGCTATTTACTGACTTTACGCTATTTACTTACTTTACGCTATTTACTTAATTTACGTTACTTACTTTACGCTATTTATTTACTTTATGCTATTTACTTACTTTACGCTATTTACTTAGCGTAAATTAAGTAAGTAACGTAAGATAAGTAAATAGCGTAAAGAAAGTAAATAGCGTAAACTAAGTAACGTAAGATATTAGCTTACGTTACTTACTTACTTAACGCTATTTACTTACTTTACGCTATTTACTTATCGTAAATTAAGTAAGTAACGTAAGATAAGTAAATAGCGTAAAGAAAGTAAATAGCGTAAACTAAGTAACGTAAGATATTAGCTTACGTTACTTAATTACTTAACGCTATTTACTTACTTTACGCTATTTACTTATCGTAAATTAAGTAAGTAACGTAAGTTAACTAAATAGCGTAAAGTAAGTAAAGAGCGTAAGTTAAGTAAGTAACGTTTTATGTAAATATCTTAAAGTAAGTAAGTAACGTAAGATAATAAGTAACTTAAGGTAAGTAAATAGCGTAAAGTAAGTAATGTAAGTTAAGTAAATAGCGTAAAGTAAGTAAATAGCGTTATGTAAGTAAGTAACGGCAACAATTCAGGCTCGCCCTCGTCCCCGTAGAAAGGCACGCTCTCCATCTCGCTGTCAGCCACTGCAGCTTTCATCTTTCTCTGTAGCGAGGCGGACTTCGCAGTCGACTTTCCCTGCCATCGTCGCCCTTTCCCCTCGGGCACGCCGCCGGGCGGTGCCCCTCTTTGCCGCAGCACAGGCACGGCCCCTTCGCGTAGCGGCGCTCCTTCTCCTCTTCCCACGAACGTTGTCCAGGCCTCCCTGCGGTGTCCGAAGGGTGGGTGGGTTTCCCGTCTCGCCCCGACTTCACCGCCCGTCTCTGCGCGAACAACTCGTGGGCATGCTCAGCCTTTCCCGCGAGCTGGATCCACCAATACAGGCTGTCAGGGTTATCTCGTCCCAGCGACCAGCGCAGCACTTTCGTGTTTAGACCATCCTTGAACAACTTTTGGCCCAGAAATCAAAAAATTCCTGACCCCGGGGTCAGGAAAACCTAACGGGGTGAGCAGGGCGGAATCAGGCCGAATTCAAAAATGAACACCGCCATGAGATCCGGGGTGGAATGTTAGGGTTAGGTTTGCTTTTGCATGCTGGATTTGGGACGGCACAATTTTTGTCCCAGAAATCAAAAAATTCTTGACCCCGGGGTCAGGAAAACCTCACGGGGCGAGCCGGGCGGAATCAGGCCGAATGCAAAAACGATCTCCCCCATGAGATTTGGGGTGGAATGTTAGGGTTAGGTGTGCTTTTGCATGCTGGATTTGGGACGGCATAATTTTTGGCCTAGAAATCAAAAAATTCCTGAGCCCGGGGTCAGGAAAACATCACACGGTGAGCCGGACGGAATCAGGCCCAATGCAAAAATGAACACTGCCATGAGATTGGGGGTGGAATTTAAGGGGTAGGTGTGCTTTGGCATGCTCGATTTGGGACGGCACAATTTTTGGCCCAGAAATCAAAAAATTCCTGACCCCGGGGTCAGGAAAACCTCACGGGGTGAGCCGGGCGGAATCAGGCCGAATTCAAAAACGATCTCCGCCATGAGATTCGGGGTGGAATGTTAGGGTTAGGTGTGCTTTTGCATGCTGGATTTGGGACGGCATAATTTTTGGCCTAGAAATCAAAAAATTCCTGAGCCCGGGGTCAGGAAAACATCACACGGTGAGCCGGACGGAATCAGGCCCAATGCAAAAATGAACACTGCCATGAGATTGGGGGTGGAATTTAAGGGGTAGGTGTGCTTTGGCATGCTCGATTTGGGACGGCACAATTTTTGGCCCAGAAATCAAAAAATTCCTGACCCCGGGGTCAGGAAAACCTCACGGGGTGAGCCGGGCGGAATCAGTAAATAGCGTAATGTCAGTAAATAGCGTAAAGTAACGTCAGTTAAGTAAATAGCGTAAAGTAACTAAATAGCGTAAGTTAAGTAAGTAATGTAAGTTAAGTAAATAGCATAAAGTAAGTAAGTAACGTAAGATAAGTAAGTAACGTAAGTTAAGTAAATAGCGTAAACTAAGTAACGTAAGGTATTACCTTACGTTACTTACTTAACGCTATTTACTTACTTTACGCTATTTACTTAGCGTAAATGTAGTAAGTAACGTAAGATAAGTAAATAGCGTAAAGTCAGTCAATAGCGTAAAGTAACGTCAGTTAAGTAAATAGCGTAAAGTAAGTAAATAGCGTAAGTTAAGTAAGTAACGTAAGTTAGGTAAATAGGATAAACTAAGTAAGTAAGGTAAGATAAGTAAGGTAAGGTAAGTAAATAGCGTAAAGTAAGTAACATAAGGTATCAACCTACTTTACTTCCTTACTTAACGCTATTTACTGACTTTACGCTATTTACTTACTTTACGCTATTTACTTAATTTACGTTACTTACTTTACGCTATTTATTTACTTTATGCTATTTACTTACTTTACGCTATTTACTTAGCGTAAATTATGTAAGTAACATAAGATAAGTAAATAGCGTAAAGAAAGTAAATAGCGTAAACTAAGTAACGTAAGATATTAGCTTACGTTACATACTTACTTAACGCTATTTACTTACTTTACGCTATTTACTTATTGTAAATTAAGTAAGTAACGTAAGATAAGTAAATAGCGTAAAGAAAGTAAATAGCGTAAACTAAGTAACGTAAGATATTAGCTTACGTTACTTACTTACTTAACTCTATTTACTTACTTTACGCTATTTACTTATCGTAAATTAAGTAAGTAACGTAAGTTAACTAAATAGCGTAAAGTAAGTAAAGAGCGTAAGTTAAGTAAGTAACGTGTTATGTAAATATCTTAAAGTAAGTAAGTAACGTAAGATAATAAGTAACTTAAGGTAAGTAAATAGCGTAAAGTAAGTAATGTAAGTTAAGTAAATAGCGTAAAGTAAGTAAATAGCGTTATGTAAGTAAGTAACGGCAACAATTCAGGCTCGCCCTCGTCCCCGTAGAAAGGCACGCTCTCCATCTCGCTGTCAGCCACTGCAGCTTTCATCTTTCTCTGTAGCGAGGCGGACTTCGCAGTCGACTTTCCCTGCCATCCTCGCCCTTTCCCCTCGGGCACGCCGCCGCGCGGTGCCCCTCTTTGCCGCAGCACAGGCACGGCCCCTTCGCGTAGCGGCGCTCCTTCTCCTCTTCCCACGAACGTTGTCCAGGCCTCCCTGCGGTGTCCGAAGGGTGGGTGGGTTTCCCGTCTCGCCCCGACTTCACCGCCCGTCTCTGCGCGAACACCTCGTGGGCAGGCTCAGCCTTTCCCGCGAGCTGGATCCACCAATACAGGCTGTCAGGGTCATCTCGTCCCAGCGACCAGCGCAGCACTTTCGTGTTTAGACCATCCTTGAACAACTTTTGGCCCAGAAATCAAAAAATTCCTGACCCCGGGGTCAGGAAAACCTAACGGGGTGAGCCGGGCGGAATCAGGCCGAATTCAAAAACGAACTCCGCCATGAGATTCGGGGTGGAATGTTAGGGTTAGGTGTGCTTTTGCATGCTGGATTTGGGACGGAATAATTTTTGGCCTAGAAATCAAAAAATTCCTGAGCCCGGGGCCAGGAAAACATCACACGGTGAGCCGGACGGAATCAGGCCCAATGCAAAAATGAACACCGCCATGAGATTGGGGGTGGAATTTAAGGGTTAGGTGTGCTTTTGCATCCTCGATTTGGGACGGCACAATTTTTGGCCCAGAAATCAAAAAATTCCTGACCCCGGGGTCAGGAAAACCTCACGGGGTGAGCCGGGCGGAATCCGTAAATAGCGTAATGTCAGTAAAGAGCGT
Source organism: Candoia aspera (assembly GCF_035149785.1). NCBI lineage: Eukaryota > Metazoa > Chordata > Lepidosauria > Squamata > Candoiidae > Candoia > Candoia aspera. The sequence continues at coordinate 30,324 of NW_026948385.1, read as the reverse complement.
AAAGTAACGTCAGTTAAGTAAATAGCGTAAAGTAAGTAAATAGCGTAAGTTAAGTAAGTAATGTAAGTTAAGTAAATAGCATAAAGTAAGTAAGTAACATAAGATAAGTAAGTAAGGTAAGGTAAGTAAATAGCGTAAAGTAAGTAAATAGCGTTAAATAAGTAATGTAATGTAAGTAAATAGCGTAAAGTAAGTAAGTAAGGTAAGATAAGTAAGAAATGTAAGATAAGTAAATAGCGTAAACTAAGTAACGTAAGATATTAGCTTACGTTACTTACTTACTGAACGCTATTTACTGACTTTACGCTATTTACTTAGCGTAAATGAAGTAAGTAACGTAAGATAAGTAAATAGCGTAAAGTCAGTCAATAGCGTAAAGTAACGTCAGTTAAGTAAATAGCGTAAAGTAAGTAAGTAACATAAGATAAGTAAGTAACGTAAGTTAAGTAAATAGCGTAAACTAAGTAACGTAAGGTATTACCTTACGTTACTTACTTAACGCTATTTACTTACATTACGCTATTTACTTAGCGTAAATGTAGTAAGTAACGTAAGATAAGTAAATAGCGTAAAGTCAGTCAATAGCGTAAAGTAACGTCAGTTAAGTAAATAGCGTAAAGTAAGTAAATAGCGTAAGTTAAGTAAGTAACCTAAGTTAGGTAAATAGGATAAACTAAGTAAGTAAGGTAAGATAAGTAAGGTAAGGTAAGTAAATAGCGTAAAGTAAGTAACATAAGGTATCAACCTACTTTACTTCCTTACTTAACGCTATTTACTGACTTTACGCTATTTACTTACTTTACGCTATTTACTTAATTTACGTTACTTACTTTACGCTATTTATTTACTTTATGCTATTTACTTACTTTACGCTATTTACTTAGCGTAAATTAAGTAAGTAACGTAAGATAAGTAAATAGCGTAAAGAAAGTAAATAGCGTAAACTAAGTAACGTAAGATATTAGCTTACGTTACTTACTTACTTAACGCTATTTACTTACTTTACGCTATTTACTTATCGTAAATTAAGTAAGTAACGTAAGATAAGTAAATAGCGTAAAGAAAGTAAATAGCGTAAACTAAGTAACGTAAGATATTAGCTTACGTTACTTAATTACTTAACGCTATTTACTTACTTTACGCTATTTACTTATCGTAAATTAAGTAAGTAACGTAAGTTAACTAAATAGCGTAAAGTAAGTAAAGAGCGTAAGTTAAGTAAGTAACGTTTTATGTAAATATCTTAAAGTAAGTAAGTAACGTAAGATAATAAGTAACTTAAGGTAAGTAAATAGCGTAAAGTAAGTAATGTAAGTTAAGTAAATAGCGTAAAGTAAGTAAATAGCGTTATGTAAGTAAGTAACGGCAACAATTCAGGCTCGCCCTCGTCCCCGTAGAAAGGCACGCTCTCCATCTCGCTGTCAGCCACTGCAGCTTTCATCTTTCTCTGTAGCGAGGCGGACTTCGCAGTCGACTTTCCCTGCCATCGTCGCCCTTTCCCCTCGGGCACGCCGCCGGGCGGTGCCCCTCTTTGCCGCAGCACAGGCACGGCCCCTTCGCGTAGCGGCGCTCCTTCTCCTCTTCCCACGAACGTTGTCCAGGCCTCCCTGCGGTGTCCGAAGGGTGGGTGGGTTTCCCGTCTCGCCCCGACTTCACCGCCCGTCTCTGCGCGAACAACTCGTGGGCATGCTCAGCCTTTCCCGCGAGCTGGATCCACCAATACAGGCTGTCAGGGTTATCTCGTCCCAGCGACCAGCGCAGCACTTTCGTGTTTAGACCATCCTTGAACAACTTTTGGCCCAGAAATCAAAAAATTCCTGACCCCGGGGTCAGGAAAACCTAACGGGGTGAGCAGGGCGGAATCAGGCCGAATTCAAAAATGAACACCGCCATGAGATCCGGGGTGGAATGTTAGGGTTAGGTTTGCTTTTGCATGCTGGATTTGGGACGGCACAATTTTTGTCCCAGAAATCAAAAAATTCTTGACCCCGGGGTCAGGAAAACCTCACGGGGCGAGCCGGGCGGAATCAGGCCGAATGCAAAAACGATCTCCCCCATGAGATTTGGGGTGGAATGTTAGGGTTAGGTGTGCTTTTGCATGCTGGATTTGGGACGGCATAATTTTTGGCCTAGAAATCAAAAAATTCCTGAGCCCGGGGTCAGGAAAACATCACACGGTGAGCCGGACGGAATCAGGCCCAATGCAAAAATGAACACTGCCATGAGATTGGGGGTGGAATTTAAGGGGTAGGTGTGCTTTGGCATGCTCGATTTGGGACGGCACAATTTTTGGCCCAGAAATCAAAAAATTCCTGACCCCGGGGTCAGGAAAACCTCACGGGGTGAGCCGGGCGGAATCAGGCCGAATTCAAAAACGATCTCCGCCATGAGATTCGGGGTGGAATGTTAGGGTTAGGTGTGCTTTTGCATGCTGGATTTGGGACGGAATAATTTTTGGCCTAGAAATCAAAAAATTCCTGAGCCCGGGGCCAGGAAAACATCACACGGTGAGCCGGACGGAATCAGGCCCAATGCAAAAATGAACACCGCCATGAGATTGGGGGTGGAATTTAAGGGTTAGGTGTGCTTTTGCATCCTCGATTTGGGACGGCACAATTTTTGGCCCAGAAATCAAAAAATTCCTGACCCCGGGGTCAGGAAAACCTCACGGGGTGAGCCGGGCGGAATCCGTAAATAGCGTAATGTCAGTAAAGAGCGTAAAGTAACGTCAGTTAAGTAAATAGCGTAAAGTAAGTAAATAGCGTAAGTTAAGTAAGTAATGTAAGTTAAGTAAATAGCATAAAGTAAGTAAGTAACATAAGATAAGTAAGTAAGGTAAGGTAAGTAAATAGCGTAAAGTAAGTAAATAGCGTTAAATAAGTAATGTAATGTAAGTAAATAGCGTAAAGTAAGTAAGTAAGGTAAGATAAGTAAGAAATGTAAGATAAGTAAATAGCGTAAACTAAGTAACGTAAGATATTAGCTTACGTTACTTACTTACTGAACGCTATTTACTGACTTTACGCTATTTACTTAGCGTAAATGAAGTAAGTAACGTAAGATAAGTAAATAGCGTAAAGTCAGTCAATAGCGTAAAGTAACGTCAGTTAAGTAAATAGCGTAAAGTAAGTAAGTAACATAAGATAAGTAAGTAACGTAAGTTAAGTAAATAGCGTAAACTAAGTAACGTAAGGTATTACCTTACGTTACTTACTTAACGCTATTTACTTACATTACGCTATTTACTTAGCGTAAATGTAGTAAGTAACGTAAGATAAGTAAATAGCGTAAAGTCAGTCAATAGCGTAAAGTAACGTCAGTTAAGTAAATAGCGTAAAGTAAGTAAATAGCGTAAGTTAAGTAAGTAACCTAAGTTAGGTAAATAGGATAAACTAAGTAAGTAAGGTAAGATAAGTAAGGTAAGGTAAGTAAATAGCGTAAAGTAAGTAACATAAGGTATCAACCTACTTTACTTCCTTACTTAACGCTATTTACTGACTTTACGCTATTTACTTACTTTACGCTATTTACTTAATTTACGTTACTTACTTTACGCTATTTATTTACTTTATGCTATTTACTTACTTTACGCTATTTACTTAGCGTAAATTAAGTAAGTAACGTAAGATAAGTAAATAGCGTAAAGAAAGTAAATAGCGTAAACTAAGTAACGTAAGATATTAGCTTACGTTACTTACTTACTTAACGCTATTTACTTACTTTACGCTATTTACTTATCGTAAATTAAGTAAGTAACGTAAGATAAGTAAATAGCGTAAAGAAAGTAAATAGCGTAAACTAAGTAACGTAAGATATTAGCTTACGTTACTTAATTACTTAACGCTATTTACTTACTTTACGCTATTTACTTATCGTAAATTAAGTAAGTAACGTAAGTTAACTAAATAGCGTAAAGTAAGTAAAGAGCGTAAGTTAAGTAAGTAACGTTTTATGTAAATATCTTAAAGTAAGTAAGTAACGTAAGATAATAAGTAACTTAAGGTAAGTAAATAGCGTAAAGTAAGTAATGTAAGTTAAGTAAATAGCGTAAAGTAAGTAAATAGCGTTATGTAAGTAAGTAACGGCAACAATTCAGGCTCGCCCTCGTCCCCGTAGAAAGGCACGCTCTCCATCTCGCTGTCAGCCACTGCAGCTTTCATCTTTCTCTGTAGCGAGGCGGACTTCGCAGTCGACTTTCCCTGCCATCGTCGCCCTTTCCCCTCGGGCACGCCGCCGGGCGGTGCCCCTCTTTGCCGCAGCACAGGCACGGCCCCTTCGCGTAGCGGCGCTCCTTCTCCTCTTCCCACGAACGTTGTCCAGGCCTCCCTGCGGTGTCCGAAGGGTGGGTGGGTTTCCCGTCTCGCCCCGACTTCACCGCCCGTCTCTGCGCGAACAACTCGTGGGCATGCTCAGCCTTTCCCGCGAGCTGGATCCACCAATACAGGCTGTCAGGGTTATCTCGTCCCAGCGACCAGCGCAGCACTTTCGTGTTTAGACCATCCTTGAACAACTTTTGGCCCAGAAATCAAAAAATTCCTGACCCCGGGGTCAGGAAAACCTAACGGGGTGAGCAGGGCGGAATCAGGCCGAATTCAAAAATGAACACCGCCATGAGATCCGGGGTGGAATGTTAGGGTTAGGTTTGCTTTTGCATGCTGGATTTGGGACGGCACAATTTTTGTCCCAGAAATCAAAAAATTCTTGACCCCGGGGTCAGGAAAACCTCACGGGGCGAGCCGGGCGGAATCAGGCCGAATGCAAAAACGATCTCCCCCATGAGATTTGGGGTGGAATGTTAGGGTTAGGTGTGCTTTTGCATGCTGGATTTGGGACGGCATAATTTTTGGCCTAGAAATCAAAAAATTCCTGAGCCCGGGGTCAGGAAAACATCACACGGTGAGCCGGACGGAATCAGGCCCAATGCAAAAATGAACACTGCCATGAGATTGGGGGTGGAATTTAAGGGGTAGGTGTGCTTTGGCATGCTCGATTTGGGACGGCACAATTTTTGGCCCAGAAATCAAAAAATTCCTGACCCCGGGGTCAGGAAAACCTCACGGGGTGAGCCGGGCGGAATCAGGCCGAATTCAAAAACGATCTCCGCCATGAGATTCGGGGTGGAATGTTAGGGTTAGGTGTGCTTTTGCATGCTGGATTTGGGACGGCATAATTTTTGGCCTAGAAATCAAAAAATTCCTGAGCCCGGGGTCAGGAAAACATCACACGGTGAGCCGGACGGAATCAGGCCCAATGCAAAAATGAACACTGCCATGAGATTGGGGGTGGAATTTAAGGGGTAGGTGTGCTTTGGCATGCTCGATTTGGGACGGCACAATTTTTGGCCCAGAAATCAAAAAATTCCTGACCCCGGGGTCAGGAAAACCTCACGGGGTGAGCCGGGCGGAATCAGTAAATAGCGTAATGTCAGTAAATAGCGTAAAGTAACGTCAGTTAAGTAAATAGCGTAAAGTAACTAAATAGCGTAAGTTAAGTAAGTAATGTAAGTTAAGTAAATAGCATAAAGTAAGTAAGTAACGTAAGATAAGTAAGTAACGTAAGTTAAGTAAATAGCGTAAACTAAGTAACGTAAGGTATTACCTTACGTTACTTACTTAACGCTATTTACTTACTTTACGCTATTTACTTAGCGTAAATGTAGTAAGTAACGTAAGATAAGTAAATAGCGTAAAGTCAGTCAATAGCGTAAAGTAACGTCAGTTAAGTAAATAGCGTAAAGTAAGTAAATAGCGTAAGTTAAGTAAGTAACGTAAGTTAGGTAAATAGGATAAACTAAGTAAGTAAGGTAAGATAAGTAAGGTAAGGTAAGTAAATAGCGTAAAGTAAGTAACATAAGGTATCAACCTACTTTACTTCCTTACTTAACGCTATTTACTGACTTTACGCTATTTACTTACTTTACGCTATTTACTTAATTTACGTTACTTACTTTACGCTATTTATTTACTTTATGCTATTTACTTACTTTACGCTATTTACTTAGCGTAAATTATGTAAGTAACATAAGATAAGTAAATAGCGTAAAGAAAGTAAATAGCGTAAACTAAGTAACGTAAGATATTAGCTTACGTTACATACTTACTTAACGCTATTTACTTACTTTACGCTATTTACTTATTGTAAATTAAGTAAGTAACGTAAGATAAGTAAATAGCGTAAAGAAAGTAAATAGCGTAAACTAAGTAACGTAAGATATTAGCTTACGTTACTTACTTACTTAACTCTATTTACTTACTTTACGCTATTTACTTATCGTAAATTAAGTAAGTAACGTAAGTTAACTAAATAGCGTAAAGTCAGTAAAGAGCGTAAGTTAAGTAAGTAACGTGTTATGTAAATATCTTAAAGTAAGTAAGTAACGTAAGATAATAAGTAACTTAAGGTAAGTAAATAGCGTAAAGTAAGTAATGTAAGTTAAGTAAATAGCGTAAAGTAAGTAAATAGCGTTATGTAAGTAAGTAACGGCAACAATTCAGGCTCGCCCTCGTCCCCGTAGAAAGGCACGCTCTCCATCTCGCTGTCAGCCACTGCAGCTTTCATCTTTCTCTGTAGCGAGGCGGACTTCGCAGTCGACTTTCCCTGCCATCCTCGCCCTTTCCCCTCGGGCACGCCGCCGCGCGGTGCCCCTCTTTGCCGCAGCACAGGCACGGCCCCTTCGCGTAGCGGCGCTCCTTCTCCTCTTCCCACGAACGTTGTCCAGGCCTCCCTGCGGTGTCCGAAGGGTGGGTGGGTTTCCCGTCTCGCCCCGACTTCACCGCCCGTCTCTGCGCGAACACCTCGTGGGCAGGCTCAGCCTTTCCCGCGAGTTGGATCCACCAATACAGGCTGTCAGGGTCATCTCGTCCCAGCGACCAGCGCAGCACTTTCGTGTTTAGACCATCCTTGAACAACTTTTGGCCCAGAAATCAAAAAATTCCTGACCCCGGGGTCAGGAAAACCTAACGGGGTGAGCCGGGCGGAATCAGGCCGAATTCAAAAACGAACTCCGCCATGAGATTCGGGGTGGAATGTTAGGGTTAGGTGTGCTTTTGCATGCTGGATTTGGGACGGAATAATTTTTGGCCTAGAAATCAAAAAATTCCTGAGCCCGGGGCCAGGAAAACATCACACGGTGAGCCGGACGGAATCAGGCCCAATGCAAAAATGAACACCGCCATGAGATTGGGGGTGGAATTTAAGGGTTAGGTGTGCTTTTGCATCCTCGATTTGGGACGGCACAATTTTTGGCCCAGAAATCAAAAAATTCCTGACCCCGGGGTCAGGAAAACCTCACGGGGTGAGCCGGGCGGAATCCGTAAATAGCGTAATGTCAGTAAAGAGCGTAAAGTAACGTCAGTTAAGTAAATAGCGTAAAGTAAGTAAATAGCGTAAGTTAAGTAAGTAATGTAAGTTAAGTAAATAGCATAAAGTAAGTAAGTAACATAAGATAAGTAAGTAACGTAAGTTAAGTAAATAGCGTAAACTAAGTAACGTAAGATATTAGCTTACGTTACTTACTTACTTAACGCTATTTACTTACTTTATGCTATTTACTTATCGTAAGTTAAGTAAGTAACGTAAGATAAGTAAATAGCGTAAAGAAAGTAAATAGCGTAAAGTAACGTAAGTTAAGTAAATAGCGTAAAGTAAGTAAATAGCGTTATGTAAGTAAGTAACGGCAACAATTCAGGCTCGCCCTCGTCCCCGTAGAAAGGCACGCTCTCCATCTCGCTGTCAGCCACTGCAGCTTTCATCTTTCTCTGTAGCGAGGCGGACTTCGCAGTCGACTTTCCCTGCCATCGTCGCCCTTTCCCCTCGGGCACGCCGCCGGGCGGTGCCCCTCTTTGCCGCAGCACAGGCACGGCCCCTTCGCGTAGCGGCGCTCCTTCTCCTCTTCCCACGAACGTTGTCCAGGCCTCCCTGCGGTGTCCGAAGGGTGGGTGGGTTTCCCGTCTCGCCCCGACTTCACCGCCCGTCTCTGCGCGAACAACTCGTGGGCATGCTCAGCCTTTCCCGCGAGCTGGATCCACCAATACAGGCTGTCAGGGTTATCTCGTCCCAGCGACCAGCGCAGCACTTTCGTGTTTAGACCATCCTTGAACAACTTTTGGCCCAGAAATCAAAAAATTCCTGACCCCGGGGTCAGGAAAACCTAACGGGGTGAGCAGGGCGGAATCAGGCCGAATTCAAAAATGAACACCGCCATGAGATCCGGGGTGGAATGTTAGGGTTAGGTTTGCTTTTGCATGCTGGATTTGGGACGGCACAATTTTTGTCCCAGAAATCAAAAAATTCTTGACCCCGGGGTCAGGAAAACCTCACGGGGCGAGCCGGGCGGAATCAGGCCGAATGCAAAAACGATCTCCCCCATGAGATTTGGGGTGGAATGTTAGGGTTAGGTGTGCTTTTGCATGCTGGATTTGGGACGGCATAATTTTTGGCCTAGAAATCAAAAAATTCCTGAGCCCGGGGTCAGGAAAACATCACACGGTGAGCCGGACGGAATCAGGCCCAATGCAAAAATGAACACTGCCATGAGATTGGGGGTGGAATTTAAGGGGTAGGTGTGCTTTGGCATGCTCGATTTGGGACGGCACAATTTTTGGCCCAGAAATCAAAAAATTCCTGACCCCGGGGTCAGGAAAACCTCACGGGGTGAGCCGGGCGGAATCAGGCCGAATTCAAAAACGATCTCCGCCATGAGATTCGGGGTGGAATGTTAGGGTTAGGTGTGCTTTTGCATGCTGGATTTGGGACGGCATAATTTTTGGCCTAGAAATCAAAAATTCCTGAGCCCGGGGTCAGGAAAACATCACACGGTGAGCCGGACGGAATCAGGCCCAATGCAAAAATGAACACTGCCATGAGATTGGGGGTGGAATTTAAGGGGTAGGTGTGCTTTGGCATGCTCGATTTGGGACGGCACAATTTTTGGCCCAGAAATCAAAAAATTCCTGACCCCGGGGTCAGGAAAACCTCACGGGGTGAGCCGGGCGGAATCAGTAAAAAGCGTAATGTCAGTAAATAGCGTAAAGTAACGTCAGTTAAGTAAATAGCGTAAAGTAACTAATAGCACGTAAGTTAAGTAAGTAATGTAAGTTAAGTAAATAGCATAAAGTAAGTAAGTAACGTAAGATAAGTAAGTAACGTAAGTTAAGTAAATAGCGTAAACTAAGTAACGTAAGGTATTACCTTACGTTACTTACTTAACGCTATTTACTTACTTTACGCTATTTACTTAGCGTAAATGTAGTAAGTAACGTAAGATAAGTAAATAGCGTAAAGTCAGTCAATAGCGTAAAGTAACGTCAGTTAAGTAAATAGCGTAAAGTAAGTAAATAGCGTAAGTTAAGTAAGTAACGTAAGTTAGGTAAATAGGATAAACTAAGTAAGTAAGGTAAGATAAGTAAGGTAAGGTAAGTAAATAGCGTAAAGTAAGTAACATAAGGTATCAACCTACTTTACTTCCTTACTTAACGCTATTTACTGACTTTACGCTATTTACTTACTTTACGCTATTTACTTAATTTACGTTACTTACTTTACGCTATTTATTTACTTTATGCTATTTACTTACTTTACGCTATTTACTTAGCGTAAATTATGTAAGTAACATAAGATAAGTAAATAGCGTAAAGAAAGTAAATAGCGTAAACTAAGTAACGTAAGATATTAGCTTACGTTACATACTTACTTAACGCTATTTACTTACTTTACGCTATTTACTTATTGTAAATTAAGTAAGTAACGTAAGATAAGTAAATAGCGTAAAGAAAGTAAATAGCGTAAACTAAGTAACGTAAGATATTAGCTTACGTTACTTACTTACTTAACTCTATTTACTTACTTTACGCTATTTACTTATCGTAAATTAAGTAAGTAACGTAAGTTAACTAAATAGCGTAAAGTCAGTAAAGAGCGTAAGTTAAGTAAGTAACGTGTTATGTAAATATCTTAAAGTAAGTAAGTAACGTAAGATAATAAGTAACTTAAGGTAAGTAAATAGCGTAAAGTAAGTAATGTAAGTTAAGTAAATAGCGTAAAGTAAGTAAATAGCGTTATGTAAGTAAGTAACGGCAACAATTCAGGCTCGCCCTCGTCCCCGTAGAAAGGCACGCTCTCCATCTCGCTGTCAGCCACTGCAGCTTTCATCTTTCTCTGTAGCGAGGCGGACTTCGCAGTCGACTTTCCCTGCCATCCTCGCCCTTTCCCCTCGGGCACGCCGCCGCGCGGTGCCCCTCTTTGCCGCAGCACAGGCACGGCCCCTTCGCGTAGCGGCGCTCCTTCTCCTCTTCCCACGAACGTTGTCCAGGCCTCCCTGCGGTGTCCGAAGGGTGGGTGGGTTTCCCGTCTCGCCCCGACTTCACCGCCCGTCTCTGCGCGAACACCTCGTGGGCAGGCTCAGCCTTTCCCGCGAGCTGGATCCACCAATACAGGCTGTCAGGGTCATCTCGTCCCAGCGACCAGCGCAGCACTTTCGTGTTTAGACCATCCTTGAACAACTTTTGGCCCAGAAATCAAAAAATTCCTGACCCCGGGGTCAGGAAAACCTAACGGGGTGAGCCGGGCGGAATCAGGCCGAATTCAAAAACGAACTCCGCCATGAGATTCGGGGTGGAATGTTAGGGTTAGGTGTGCTTTTGCATGCTGGATTTGGGACGGAATAATTTTTGGCCTAGAAATCAAAAAATTCCTGAGCCCGGGGCCAGGAAAACATCACACGGTGAGCCGGACGGAATCAGGCCCAATGCAAAAATGAACACCGCCATGAGATTGGGGGTGGAATTTAAGGGTTAGGTGTGCTTTTGCATCCTCGATTTGGGACGGCACAATTTTTGGCCCAGAAATCAAAAAATTCCTGACCCCGGGGTCAGGAAAACCTCACGGGGTGAGCCGGGCGGAATCCGTAAATAGCGTAATGTCAGTAAAGAGCGTAAAGTAACGTCAGTTAAGTAAATAGCGTAAAGTAAGTAAATAGCGTAAGTTAAGTAAGTAATGTAAGTTAAGTAAATAGCATAAAGTAAGTAAGTAACATAAGATAAGTAAGTAACGTAAGTTAAGTAAATAGCGTAAACTAAGTAACGTAAGATATTAGCTTACGTTACTTACTTACTTAACGCTATTTACTTACTTTATGCTATTTACTTATCGTAAGTTAAGTAAGTAACGTAAGATAAGTAAATAGCGTAAAGAAAGTAAATAGCGTAAAGTAACGTAAGTTAAGTAAATAGCGTAAAGTAAGTAAATAGCGTTATGTAAGTAAGTAACGGCAACAATTCAGGCTCGCCCTCGTCCCCGTAGAAAGGCACGCTCTCCATCTCGCTGTCAGCCACTGCAGCTTTCATCTTTCTCTGTAGCGAGGCGGACTTCGCAGTCGACATTCCCTGCCGGTCCTCGCCCTTTGCCCTCGGGCACGCCGCCGCGCGGTGCCCCTCTTTGCCGCAGCACAGGCACGGCCCCTTCGCGTAGCGGCGCTCCTTCTCCTCTTCCCACGAACGTTGTCCAGGCCTCCCTGCGGTGTCCGAAGGGTGGGTGGGTTTCCCGTCTCGCCCCGACTTCACCGCCCGTCTCTGCGCGAACAACTCGTGGGCATGCTCAGCATTTCCCGCGAGCTGGATCCACCAATACAGGCTGTCAGGGTCATCTCGTCCCAGCGACCAGCGCAGCACTTTCGTGTTTAGACCATCCTTGAACAACTTTTGGCCCAGAAATCAAAAAATTCCTGACCCCGGGGTCAGGAAAACCTAACGGGGTGAGCCGGGCGGAATCAGGCCGAATTCAAAAATGAACACCGCCATGAGATCCGGGGTGGAATGTTAGGGTTAGGTGTGCTTTTGCATGCTGGATTTGGGACGGCACAATTTTTGTCCCAGAAATCAAAAAATTCCTGACCCCGGGGTCAGGAAAACCTCACGGGGTGAGCCGGGCGGAATCAGTAAATAGCGTAATGTCAGTAAATAGCGTAAAGTAACGTCAGTTAAGTAAATAGCGTAAAGTAACTAAATAGCGTAAGTTAAGTAAGTAATGTAAGTTAAGTAAATAGCATAAAGTAAGTAAGTAACGTAAGATAAGTAAGTAACGTAAGTTAAGTAAATAGCGTAAACTAAGTAACGTAAGGTATTACCTTACGTTACTTACTTAACGCTATTTACTTACTTTACGCTATTTACTTAGCGTAAATGTAGTAAGTAACGTAAGATAAGTAAATAGCGTAAAGTCAGTCAATAGCGTAAAGTAACGTCAGTTAAGTAAATAGCGTAAAGTAAGTAAATAGCGTAAGTTAAGTAAGTAACGTAAGTTAGGTAAATAGGATAAACTAAGTAAGTAAGGTAAGATAAGTAAGGTAAGGTAAGTAAATAGCGTAAAGTAAGTAACATAAGGTATCAACCTACTTTACTTCCTTACTTAACGCTATTTACTGACTTTACGCTATTTACTTACTTTACGCTATTTACTTAATTTACGTTACTTACTTTACGCTATTTATTTACTTTATGCTATTTACTTACTTTACGCTATTTACTTAGCGTAAATTATGTAAGTAACATAAGATAAGTAAATAGCGTAAAGAAAGTAAATAGCGTAAACTAAGTAACGTAAGATATTAGCTTACGTTACATACTTACTAAACGCTATTCACTTACTTTACGCTATTTACTTATTGTAAATTAAGTAAGTAACGTAAGATAAGTAAATAGCGTAAAGAAAGTAAATAGCGTAAACTAAGTAACGTAAGATATTAGCTTACGTTACTTACTTACTTAACTCTATTTACTTACTTTACGCTATTTACTTATCGTAAATTAAGTAAGTAACGTAAGTTAACTAAATAGCGTAAAGTAAGTAAAGAGCGTAAGTTAAGTAAGTAACGTGTTATGTAAATATCTTAAAGTAAGTAAGTAACGTAAGATAATAAGTAACTTAAGGTAAGTAAATAGCGTAAAGTAAGTAATGTAAGTTAAGTAAATAGCGTAAAGTAAGTAAATAGCGTTATGTAAGTAAGTAACGGCAACAATTCAGGCTCGCCCTCGTCCCCGTAGAAAGGCACGCTCTCCATCTCGCTGTCAGCCACTGCAGCTTTCATCTTTCTCTGTAGCGAGGCGGACTTCGCAGTCGACTTTCCCTGCCGGTCCTCGCCCTTTCCCCTCGGGCACGCCGCCGCGCGGTGCCCCTCTTTGCCGCAGCACAGTCACGGCCCCTTCGCGTAGCGGCGCTCCTTCTCCTCTTCCCACGAACGTTGTCCAGGCCTCCCTGCGGTGTCCGAAGGGTGGGTGGGTTTCCCGTCTCGCCCCGACTTCACCGCCCGTCTCTGCGCGAACACCTCATGGGCATGCTCAGCCTTTCCCGCGAGCTGGATCCACCAATACAGGCTGTCAGGGTCATCTCGTCCCAGCGACCAGCGCAGCACTTTCGTGTTTAGACCATCCTTGAACAACTTTTGGCCCAGAAATCAAAAAATTCCTGACCCCGGGGTCAGGAAAACCTAACGGGGTGAGCCGGGCGGAATCAGGCCGAATTCAAAAATGAACACCGCCATGAGATCCGGGGTGGAATGTTAGGGTTAGGTGTGATTTTGCATGCTGGATTTGGGACGGCACAATTTTTGTCCCAGAAATCAAAAAATTCTTGACCCCGGTGTCAGGAAAACCTCACGGGGCGAGCCGGGCGGAATCAGGCCGAATGCAAAAACGATCTCCCCCATGAGATTCGGGGTGGAATGTAAGGGTTAGGAGTGCTTTTGCATGCTTGATTTGGGACGGCACAATTTTTGTCCCAGAAATCAAAAAATTCTTGACCCCGGGGTCAGGAAAACCTCACGCGGTGAGCCGGGCGGAATCAGACCGAATTCAAAAACGATCTCCGCCATGAGATTCGGGGTGGAATGTTAGGGTTAGGTGTGCTTTTGCATGCTGGATTTGGGACGGCATAATTTTTGGCCTAGAAATCAAAAAATTCCTGAGCCCGGGGTCAGGAAAACATCACACGGTGAGCCGGACGGAATCAGGCCCAATGCAAAAATGAACACTGCCATGAGATTGGGGGTGGAATTTAAGGGGTAGGTGTGCTTTGGCATGCTCGATTTCGGACGGCACAATTTTTGGCCCAGAAATCAAAACCTCACGGGGTGAGCCGGGCGGAATCAGTAAATAGCGTAATGTCAGTAAATAGCGTAAAGTAACGTCAGTTAAGTAAATAGCGTAAAGTAACTAAATAGCGTAAGTTAAGTAAGTAATGTAAGTTAAGTAAATAGCATAAAGTAAGTAAGTAACGTAAGATAAGTAAGTAACGTAAGTTAAGTAAATAGCGTAAACTAAGTAACGTAAGATATTAGCTTACGTTACTTACTTACTTAACGCTATTTACTTACTTTACCCTATTTACATATCGTAAGTTAAGTAAGTAACGTAAGATAAGTAAATAGCGTAAAGAAAGTAAATAGCGTAAAGTAACGTAAGTTAAGTAAATAGCGTAAAGTAAGTAAAGAGCGTAAGTTAAGTAAGTAACGTAAGTTAAGTAAATAGCATAAAGTAAGTAAGTAAGGTAAGATAAGTAAGTAAGGTAAGGTAAGTAAATAGCGTGAAGTAAGTAAATAGCATAAGTTAAGTAAGTAACGTGTTATGTAAATATCTTAAAGTAAGTAAGTAACATAAGATAATAAGTAACGTAAGGTAAGTAAATAGCATAAAGTAAGTAACGTAAGTTAAGTAAATAGCGTGAAGTAAGTAAATAGCGTAAGTTAAGTAAGTAACGTGTTATGTAAATATCTTAAAGTAAGTAAGTAACGTAAGATAATAAGTAACGTAAGGTAAGTAAATAGCATAAAGTAAGTAACGTAAGTTAAGTAAATAGCGTAAAGTAAGTAAATAGCGTTATGTAAGTAAGTAACGGCAACAATTCAGGCTCGCCCTCGTCCCCGTAGAAAGGCACGCTCTCCATCTCGCTGTCAGCCACTGCAGCTTTCATCTTTCTCTGTAGCGAGGCGGACTTCGCAGTCGACTTTCCCTGCCGGTCCTCGCCCTTTCCCCTCGGGCACGCCGCCGCGCGGTGCCCCTCTTTGCCGCAGCACAGGCACGGCCCCTTCGCGTAGCGGCGCTCCTTCCCACGAACGTTGTCCGGGCCTCCCTGCGGTGTCCGAAGGGTGGGTGGGTTTCCCGTCTCGCCCCGACTTCGCTGCCTGTCTCTGCGCGAACACCTCGTGGGCATGCTCAGCCTTTCCCACGAGCTGGATCCACCCGTACAGGCTGTCAGGGTCATCTCGTCCCAGCGACCAGCGCAGCACTTTGGTCTTTAGACCATCCTTGAACAACTCTATTATGGTTGCCTGCGACCAGTCTTCCACCTTCCCCGCTAGCGCTTTAAACTCCAGCGCGTAATCAGCCATGGTTCTCGATCCCTGCTTGAGTTCTTTCAAGGCACGCTTTGCTCGCTCCTTAGCCAGTGGATCTTCGAAATGGTGCTGAAGAGCCCAGAGGAATTCGTCGAATTTCTCCAGTTCAGGGGGTTCCGACTGGCACATCTGTACATTCCAGTCCGCTGCCCTCCCCTTGAGCTTCGTGGCAATAGTAATGATTCTTGCTTTTTCCGAGCGAAAAAGCGACCCCCATTCTTCCATGTAAGCCTTGGCATTCGCCAAAAAGAACGAGAGCTTCGTCGGGTCTCCATCGAACTTGACAGGGAAATCCCTCAGCCCTCCGCCCGGCGGGCTGCGCCCCCCCACTGGCGGTTCGGCGGCTTTGACAGCTCCCTGCTGCCTCCGCTCAGGGGTGGGCGGCCGCGCGAGTTCCACCCTGGGAGCCCGGGTCCCCTCTCTAGAGCGAGCTCCCCTTCTCCGCTCCGGAGACTGTAGCTGGGAGGAAGGGGTCGAATGCCGCTGGCTTGACCCCTCCCGCTCTTCTCAGCGAACTCAAGTCCATGCTCATTTTCTGCAGGATGAGCTCCAGGGAGTCCATCTTCGACTCTAAAACCCGGATTCGGTCTGGGGTGGGGGAGTCTCCCCCCGGCGCCACCTGGACCACCGTCGGGGACAGCGGGTATCTCTGCCTCCAGGACGAGCCCTTCACCTCCGAGAAGTCCCCACAACTTTCGTCCCAGGTGACCAGTTCGCCCGGGGTCGTGACTGTGGTCTCTGGCGCGGTTTTCATGCTGGCAGCATCGCCCTCCCACCCCGAACGCGCCTCCTCCTGGATCTCCGAGAGCTCTCCCACAGGGGCTCTATCGGGTCGCCGCATGGTGGAGTTGGGCTCTCCCTCCCTCGACTCAGCGCTTTCCACGAATAGCACGTCTGGCAAAAGCGCGCGAAAATACAAACTAAATCCCCTTGCTTGAGAAGCAACCCCTCCCTCACCCGGCCATAGCAACCACCCCTTCCCAGGTGCTAGAAACCGTTAGCCTCCGCCTGGGAAAGCAACCTTGACTCCATGACCTAACCCAAACACATTCCAATACAGCAGCCAAGAGATAACACCTCAGTAGAGTGGAATTAGCAACCCGCTCTTGAGAGTACCCCCCTCCAAGGAAATGGCATGCGAGGCGATACAATGTACCAGGCACTTTGAAACGGTGAACATGACGTTACTTACTTTACGCTATTTACTTAGCATAAAGTAAGTAAGTAACTTAAGACAAGTAAATAGCGTAAAGTCAGTAAATAGCATAAAGTAACGTCAGTTAAGTAAATAGCGTAAAGTAAGTAAATAGCGTAAGTTAAGTAAGTAATGTAAGTTAAGTAAACAGCATAAAGTAAGTAAGTAACATAAGATAAGTAAGTAACGTAAGTTAAGTAAATAGCGTAAACTAAGTAATGTAAGATATTAGCTTACGTTACTTACTTACTTAACGCTATTTACTTACTTTACGCTATTTACTTAGCGTAAATGAAGTAAGTAACGTAAGATAAGTAAATAGCGTAAAGTCAGTAAATAGCGTAAAGTAAGTAACATAAGTTTAGTAAATAGCGTAAAGTAAGTAAATAGCGTAAGTTAAGTAAGTAATGTAAGTTAGGTAAATAGCATAAAGTAAGTAAGTAAGATAAGATAAGTAAGGTAAGGTAAGTAAATAGCATAAAGTAAGTAACGTAAGTTAATTAAATAGCGTAAAGTATGTAAATAGCGTTAAGTAAGTAATGTAACGTAAGTAAATAGCGTAAGGTAAGTAACGTAAGGTATCAACCTACCTTACTTCCTTACTTAACGCTATTTACTGACTTTACGCTATTTACTTAGCGTAAATGAAGTAAGTAACATAAGATAAGTAAATAGCGTAAAGTAAGTAAATAGCGTTAAGTAAGTAACGTAAGCTAATATCTTACGTTACTTAGTTTACGCTATTTACTTAACTTACATTACTTACTTATCTTAAGTTACTTACTTACTTTATGCTATTTACTTAACTTACATTACTTACTTTAAGCTATTTACTGACTTTACGCTATTTACTTAACTGACGTTACTTTATGCTATTTACTGACTTTACGCTATTTACTTATCTTATGTTACTTACTTCATTTACGCTAAGTAAATAGCGTAAAGTAAGTAAATAGTGTAAGTTAAGTAAGTAACGTAAGTTAGGTAAATAGCATAAAGTAAGTAAGTAAGGTAAGAGAAGTAAGTAAGGTAAGGTAAGTAAATAGCGTAAAGTAAGTAAATAGCGTTAAGTAAGTAATGTAATGTAAGTAAATAGCGTAAAGTAAGTAAGTAAGGTAAGTTAAGTAAGAAATGTAAGATAAGTAAATAGCGTAAACTAAGTAACGTAAGATATTAGCTTACGTTACTTACTTACTGAACGCTATTTACTGACTTTACGCTATTTACTTAGCGTAAATGAAGTAAGTAACGTAAGATAAGTAAGTAACGTAAGTTAAGTAAATAGCGTAAACTAAGTAACGTAAGGTATTACCTCACGTTACTTACTTAACGCTATTTACTTACTTTAAGCTATTTACTTAGCGTAAATGTAGTAAGTAACGTAAGATAAGTAAATAGCGTAAAGTCAGTCAATAGCGTAAAGTAACGTCAGTTAAGTAAATAGCGTAAAGTAAGTAAATAGCGTAAGTTAAGTAAGTAACGTAAGTTAGGTAAATAGGATAAACTAAGTAAGTAAGGTAAGATAAGTAAGGTAAGGTAAGTAAATAGCGTAAAGTAAGTAACATAAGGTATCAACCTACTTTACTTCCTTACTTAACGCTATTTACTGACTTTACGCTATTTACTTACTTTACGCTATTTACTTAATTTACGTTACTTACTTTACGCTATTTATTTACTTTATGCTATTTACTTACTTTACGCTATTTACTTAGCGTAAATTATGTAAGTAACGTAAGATAAGTAAATAGCGTAAAGAAAGTAAATAGCGTAAACTAAGTAACGTAAGATATTAGCTTACGTTACTTACTTACTTAACGCTATTTACTTACTTTACGCTATTTACTTATCGTAAATTAAGTAAGTAACGTAAGATAAGTAAATAGCGTAAAGAAAGTAAATAGCGTAAACTAAGTAACGTAAGATATTAGCTTACGTTACTTACTTACTTAACGCTATTTACTTACTTTACGCTATTTACTTATCGTAAATTAAGTAAGTAACGTAAGTTAACTAAATAGCGTAAAGTAAGTAAAGAGCGTAAGTTAAGTAAGTAACGTGTTATGTAAATATCTTAAAGTAAGTAAGTAACGTATGATAATAAGTAACTTAAGGTAAGTAAATAGCGTAAAGTAAGTAATGTAAGTTAAGTAAATAGCGTAAAGTAAGTAAATAGCGTTATGTAAGTAAGTAACGGCAACAATTCAGGCTCGCCCTCGTCCCCGTAGAAAGGCACGCTCTCCATCTCGCTGTCAGCCACTGCAGCTTTCATCTTTCTCTGTAGCGAGGCGGACTTCGCAGTCGACTTTCCCTGCCATCCTCGCCCTTTCCCCTCGGGCACGCCGCCGCGCGGTGCCCCTCTTTGCCGCAGCACAGGAACGGCCCCTTCGCGTAGCGGCGCTCCTTCTCCTCTTCCCACGAACGTTGTCCAGGCCTCCCTGCGGTGTCCGAAGGGTGGGTGGGTTTCCCGTCTCGCCCCGACTTCACCGCCCGTCCCTGCGCGAACACCTCGTGGGCATGCTCAGCCTTTCCCGCGAGCTGGATCCACCAATACAGGCTGTCAGGGTCATCTCGTCCCAGCGACCAGAGCAGCACTTTCGTGTTTAGACCATCCTTGAACAACTTTTGGCCCAGAAATCAAAAAATTCCTGACCCCGGGGTCAGGAAAACCTAACGGGGTGAGCCGGGCGGAATCAGGCCGAATTCAAAAACGAACTCCGCCATGAGATTCGGGGTGGAATGTTAGGGTTAGGTGTGCTTTTGCATGCTGGATTTGGGACGGCATAATTTTTGGCCTAGAAATCAAAAAATTCCTGAGCCCGGGGCCAGGAAAACATCACACGGTGAGCCGGACGGAATCAGGCCCAATGCAAAAATGAACACCGCCATGAGATTGGGGGTGGAATTTAAGGGTTAGGTGTGCTTTTGCATCCTCGATTTGGGACGGCACAATTTTTGGCCCAGAAATCAAAAAATTCCTGACCCCGGGGTCAGGAAAACCTCACGGGGTGAGCCGGGCGGAATCCGTAAATAGCGTAATGTCAGTAAAGAGCGTAAAGTAACGTCAGTTAAGTAAATAGCGTAAAGTAAGTAAATAGCGTAAGTTAAGTAAGTAATGTAAGTTAAGTAAATAGCATAAAGTAAGTAAGTAACATAAGATAAGTAAGTAACGTAAGTTAAGTAAATAGCGTAAACTAAGTAACGTAAGATATTAGCTTACGTTACTTACTTACTTAACGCTATTTACTTACTTTATGCTATTTACTTATCGTAAGTTAAGTAAGTAACGTAAGATAAGTAAATAGCGTAAAGAAAGTAAATAGCGTAAAGTAACGTAAGTTAAGTAAATAGCGTAAAGTAAGTAAAGAGCGTAAGTTAAGTAAGTAACGTAAGTTAAGTAAATAGCATAAAGTCAGTAAGTAAGGTAAGATAAGTAAGTACGGTAAGGTAAGTAAATAGCGTGAAGTAAGTAAATAGCGTAATTTAAGTAAGTAACGTGTTATGTAAATATCTTAAAGTAAGTAAGTAACGTAAGATAATAAGTAACGTAAGGTAAGTAAATAGCATAAAGTAAGTAACGTAAGTTAAGTAAATAGCGTAAAGTAAGTAAATAGCGTTATGTAAGTAAGTAACGGCAACAATTCAGGCTCGCCCTCGTCCCCGTAGAAAGGCACGCTCTCCATCTCGCTGTCAGCCACTGCAGCTTTCATCTTTCTCTGTAGCGAGGCGGACTTCGCAGTCGACATTCCCTGCCGGTCCTCGCCCTTTGCCCTCGGGCACGCCGCCGCGCGGTGCCCCTCTTTGCCGCAGCACAGGCACGGCCCCTTCGCGTAGCGGCGCTCCTTCTCCTCTTCCCACGAACGTTGTCCAGGCCTCCCTGCGGTGTCCGAAGGGTGGGTGGGTTTCCCGTCTCGCCCCGACTTCACCGCCCGTCTCTGCGCGAACAACTCGTCGGCATGCTCAGCCTTTCCCGCGAGCTGGATCCACCAATACAGGCTGTCAGGGTCATCTCGTCCGAGCGACCAGCGCAGCACTTTCGTGTTTAGACCATCCTTGAACAACTTTTGGCCCAGAAATCAAAAAATTCCTGACCCCGGGGTCAGGAAAACCTAACGGGGTGAGCCGGGCGGAATCAGGCCGAATTCAAAAATGAACACCGCCATGAGATCCGGGGTGGAATGTTAGGGTTAGGTGTGCTTTTGCATGCTGGATTTGGGACGGCACAATTTTTGTCCCAGAAATCAAAAAATTCTTGACCCCGGGGTCAGGAAAACCTCACGGGGCGAGCCGGGCGGAATCAGGCCGAATGCAAAAACGATCTTCCCCATGAGATTCGGGGTGGAATGTAAGGGTTAGGAGTGCTTTTGCATGCTTGATTTGGGACGGCACAATTTTTGTCCCAGAAATCAAAAAATTCTTGAACCCGGGGTCAGGAAAACCTCACGGGGTGAGCCGGGCGGAATCAGGCCGAATTCAAAAACGATCTCCGCCATGAGATTCGGGGTGGAATGTTAGGGTTAGGTGTGCTTTTGCATGCTGGATTTGGGACGGCATAATTTTTGGCCTAGAAATCAAAAAATTCCTGAGCCCGGGGTCAGGAAAACATCACACGGTGAGCCGGACGGAATCAGGCCCAATGCAAAAATGAACACTGCCATGAGATTGGGGGTGGAATTTAAGGGGTAGGTGTGCTTTGGCATGCTCGATTTGGGACGGCACAATTTTTGGCCCAGAAATCAAAAAATTCCTGACCCCGGGGTCAGGAAAACCTCACGGGGTGAGCCGGGCGGAATCAGTAAATAGCGTAATGTCAGTAAATAGCGTAAAGTAACGTCAGTTAAGTAAATAGCGTAAAGTAACTAAATAGCGTAAGTTAAGTAAGTAATGTAAGTTAAGTAAATAGCATAAAGTAAGTAAGTAACGTAAGATAAGTAAGTAACGTAAGTTAAGTAAATAGCGTAAACTAAGTAACGTAAGATATTAGCTTACGTTACTTACTTACTTAACGCTATTTACTTACTTTACGCTATTTACATATCGTAAGTTAAGTAAGTAACGTAAGATAAGTAAATAGCGTAAAGAAAGTAAATAGCGTAAAGTAACGTAAGTTAAGTAAATAGCGTAAAGTAAGTAAAGAGCGTAAGTTAAGTAAGTAACGTAAGTTAAGTAAATAGCATAAAGTAAGTAAGTAAGGTAAGATAAGTAAGTAAGGTAAGGTAAGTAAATAGCGTGAAGTAAGTAAATAGCGTAAGTTAAGTAAGTAACGTGTTATGTAAATATCTTAAAGTAAGTAAGTAACGTAAGATAATAAGTAACGTAAGGTAAGTAAATAGCATAAAGTAAGTAACGTAAGTTAAGTAAATAGCGTAAAGTAAGTAAATAGCGTTATGTAAGTAAGTAACGGCAACAATTCAGGCTCGCCCTCGTCCCCGTAGAAAGGCACGCTCTGCATCTCGCTGTCAGCCACTGCAGCTTTCATCTTTCTCTGTAGCGAGGCGGACTTCGCAGTCGACTTTCCCTGCCGGTCCTCGCCCTTTCCCCTCGGGCACGCCGCCGCGCGGTGCCCCTCTTTGCCGCAGCACAGGCACGGCCCCTTCGCGTAGCGGCGCTCCTTCTCCTCTTCCCACGAACGTTGTCCAGGCCTCCCTGCGGTGTCCGAAGGGTGGGTGGGTTTCCCGTCTCGCCCCGACTTCACCGCCCGTCTCTGCGCGAACACCTCATGGGCATGCTCAGCCTTTCCCGCGAGCTGGATCCACCAATTCAGGCTGTCAGGGTCATCTCGTCCCAGCGACCAGCGCAGCACTTTCGTGTTTAGACCATCCTT
Organism: Candoia aspera; assembly: GCF_035149785.1. Lineage (NCBI taxonomy): Eukaryota > Metazoa > Chordata > Lepidosauria > Squamata > Candoiidae > Candoia > Candoia aspera. The sequence continues at coordinate 7,920 of NW_026948385.1, read as the reverse complement.
GAACAACTTTTGGCCCAGAAATCAAAAAATTCCTGACCCCGGGGTCAGGAAAACCTAACGATGTGAGCCGGGCGGAATCAGGCCGAATTCAAAAATGAACACCGCCATGAGATCCGGGGTGGAATGTTAGGGTTAGTTGTGCTTTTGCATGCTGGATTTGGGACGGCACAATTTTTGTCCCAGAAATCAAAAAATTCAGGAAAACCTCACGGGGTGAGCCAGGCGGAATCAGGCCGAATTCAAAAACGATCTTCCCCATGAGATTCGGGGTGGAATGTAAGGGTTAGGAGTGCTTTTGCATGCTTGATTTGGGACGGCACAATTTTTGTCCCAGAAATCAAAAAATTCTTGAACCCGGGGTCAGGAAAACCTCACGGGGTGAGCCGGGCGGAATCAGGCCGAATTCAAAAACGATCTCCGCCATGAGATTCGGGGTGGAATGTTAGGGTTAGGTGTGCTTTTGCATGCTGGATTTGGGACGGCATAATTTTTGGCCTAGAAATCAAAAAATTCCTGAGCCCGGGGTCAGGAAAACATCACGGGGTGAGCCGGACGGAATCAGGCCCAATGCAAAAATGAACACTGCCATGAGATTGGGGGTGGAATTTAAGGGGTAGGTGTGCTTTGGCATGCTCGATTTGGGACGGCACAATTTTTGGCCCAGAAATCAAAAAATTCCTGACCCTGGGGTCAGGAAAACCTCACGGGGTGAGCCGGGCGGAATCAGTAAATAGCGTAATGTCAGTAAATAGCGTAAAGTAACGTCAGTTAAGTAAATAGCGTAAAGTAACTAAATAGCGTAAGTTAAGTAAGTAATGTAAGTTAAGTAAATAGCATAAAGTAAGTAAGTAACGTAAGATAAGTAAGTAACGTAAGTTAAGTAAATAGCGTAAACTAAGTAACGTAAGATATTAGCTTACGTTACTTACTTACTTAACGCTATTTACTTACTTTACGCTATTTACATATCGTAAGTTAAGTAAGTAACGTAAGATAAGTAAATAGCGTAAAGAAAGTAAATAGCGTAAAGTAACGTAAGTTAAGTAAATAGCGTAAAGTAAGTAAAGAGCGTAAGTTAAGTAAGTAACGTAAGTTAAGTAAATAGCATAAAGTAAGTAAGTAAGGTAAGATAAGTAAGTAAGGTAAGGTAAGTAAATAGCGTGAAGTAAGTAAATAGCGTAAGTTAAGTAAGTAACGTGTTATGTAAATATCTTAAAGTAAGTAAGTAACGTAAGATAATAAGTAACGTAAGGTAAGTAAATAGCATAAAGTAAGTAACGTAAGTTAAGTAAATAGCGTAAAGTAAGTAAATAGCGTTATGTAAGTAAGTAACGGCAACAATTCAGGCTCGCCCTCGTCCCCGTAGAAAGGCACGCTCTCCATCTCGCTGTCAGCCACTGCAGCTTTCATCTTTCTCTGTAGCGAGGCGGACTTCGCAGTCGACTTTCCCTGCCGGTCCTCGCCCTTTCCCCTCGGGCACGCCGCCGCGCGGTGCCCCTCTTTGCCGCAGCACAGTCACGGCCCCTTCGCGTAGCGGCGCTCCTTCTCCTCTTCCCACGAACGTTGTCCAGGCCTCCCTGCGGTGTCCGAAGGGTGGGTGGGTTTCCCGTCTCGCCCCGACTTCACCGCCCGTCTCTGCGCGAACACCTCGTGGGCATGCTCAGCCTTTCCCGCGAGCTGGATCCACCAATACAGGCTTTCAGGGTCATCTCGTCCCAGCGACCAGCGCAGCACTTTGGTCTTTAGACCATCCTTGAACAACTCTATTATGGTTGCCTGCGACCAGTCTTCCACCTTCCCCGCTAGCGCTTTAAACTCCAGCGCGTAATCAGCCACGGTTCTCGATCCCTGCTTGAGTTCTTTCAAGGCACGCTTTGCCCGCTCCTTAGCCAGTGGATCTTCGAAATGATGCTGAAGAGCCCAGAGGAATTCGTCGAATTTCTCCAGTTCAGGGGGTTCCGACTGGCACATCTGTACATTCCAGTCCGCTGCCCTCCCCTTGAGCTTCGTGGCAATGGTAATGATTCTTGCTTTTTCCGAGCGAAAAAGCGACCCCCATTCTTCCATGTAAGCCTTGGCATTCGCCAAAAAGAACGAGAGCTTCGTCGGGTCTCCATCGAACTTGACAGGGAAATCCCTCAGCCCTCCGCCCGGCGGGCTGCGCCCCCCCACTGGCGGTTCGGCGGCTTTGACAGCTCCCTGCTGCCTCCGCTCAGGGGTGGGCGGCCGCGCGAGTTCCACCCTGGGAGCCCGGGTCCCCTCTCTAGAGCGAGCTCCCCTTCTCCGCTCCGGAGACTGTAGCTGGGAGGAAGGGGTCGAATGCCGCTGGCTTGACCCCTCCCGCTCTTCTCTCAGCGAACTCAAGTCCATGCTCATTTTCTGCAGGATGAGCTCCAGGGAGTCCATCTTCAACTCTAAAACCCGGATTCGGTCTGGGGTGGGGGAGTCTCCCCCCAGCGCCACCTGGACCACCGTCGGGGACAGCGGGTATCTCTGCCTCCAGGACGAGCCCTTCACCTCCGAGAAGTCCCCACAACTTTCGTCCCAGGTGACCAGTTCGCCCGGGGTCGTGACTGTGGTCTCTGGCGCGGTTTTCATGCTGGCAGCATCGCCCTCCCACCCCGAACGCGCCTCCTCCTGGATCTCCGAGAGCTCTCCCACAGGGGCTCTATCGGGTCGCCGCATGGTGGAGTTGGGCTCTCCCTCGCTCGACTCAGCGCTTTTCACGAATAGCACGTCTGGCAAAAGCGCGCGAAAATACAAACTAAATCCCCTTGCTTGAGAAGCAACCCCTCCCTCACCCGGCCATAGCAACCACCCCTTCCCAGGTGCTAGAAACCGTTAGCCTCCGCCTGGGAAAGCAACCTTGACTCCATGACCTAACCCAAACACATTCCAATACAGCAGCCAAGAGATAACACCTCAGTAGAGTGGAATTAGCAACCCGCTCTTGAGAGTAACCCCCTCCAAGGAAATGGCATGCGAGGCGATACAATGTACCAGGCACTTTGAAACGGTGAACATGACGTTACTTACTTTACGCTATTTACTTAGCATAAAGTAAGTAAGTAACTTAAGACAAGTAAATAGCGTAAAGTCAGTAAATAGCATAAAGTAACATCAGTTAAGTAAATAGCGTAAAGTAAGTAAATAGCGTAAGTTAAGTAAGTAATGTAAGTTAAGTAAATAGCATAAAGTAAGTAAGTAACATAAGATAAGTAAGTAACGTAAGTTAAGTAAATAGCGTAAACTAAGTAACGTAAGATATTAGCTTACATTACTTACTTACTGAACGCTATTTACTTACTTTACGCTATTTACTTAGCGTAAATGAAGTAAGTAACGTAAGATAAGTAAATAGCGTAAAGTCAGTAAATAGCGTAAAGTAACGTCAGTTAAGTAAATAGCGTAAAGTAAGTAAATAGCGTAAGTTAAGTAAGTAATGTAAGTTAAGTAAATAGCATAAAGTAAGTAAGTAACATAAGATAAGTAAGTAACGTAAGTTAAGTAAATAGCGTAAACTAAGTAATGTAAGATATTAGCTTACGTTACTTACTTACTTAACGCTATTTACTTACTTTACGCTATTTACTTAGCGTAAATGAAGTAAGTAACGTAAGATAAGTAAATAGCGTAAAGTCAGTAAATAGCGTAAAGTAAGTAACATAAGTTTAGTAAATAGCGTAAAGTAAGTAAATAGCGTAAGTTAAGTAAGTAATGTAAGTTAGGTAAATAGCATAAAGTAAGTAAGTAAGGTAAGATAAGTAAGGTAAGGTAAGTAAATAGCATAAAGTAAGTAACGTAAGTTAAGTAAATAGCGTAAAGTATGTAAATAGCGTTAAGTAAGTAATGTAACGTAAGTAAATAGCGTAAGGTAACTAAGGTAAGATAAGTAAGAAACGTAAGATAAGTAAATAGCGTAAACTAAGTAACGTAAGATATTAGCTTACGTTACTTACTTACTGAACGCTATTTACTAACTTTACGCTATTTACTTTGCGTAAATGAAGTAAGTAACGTAAGATAAGTAAATAGCGTAAAGTCAGTCAATAGCGTAAAGTAACGTCAGTTAAGTAAATAGCGTAAAGTAAGTAAGTAACATAAGATAAGTAAGTAACGTAAGTTAAGTAAATAGCGTAAACTAAGTAACGTAAGGTATTACCTTACGTTACTTACTTAACGCTATTTACTTACTTTACGCTATTTACTTAGCGTAAATGTAGTAAGTAACGTAAGATAAGTAAATAGCGTAAAGTCAGTCAATAGCGTAAAGTAACGTCAGTTAAGTAAATAGCGTAAAGTAAGTAAATAGCGTAAGTTAAGTAAGTAACGTAAGTTAGGTAAATAGGATAAACTAAGTAAGTAAGGTAAGATAAGTAAGGTAAGGTAAGTAAATAGCGTAAAGTAAGTAACATAAGGTATCAACCTACTTTACTTCCTTACTTAACGCTATTTACTGACTTTACGCTATTTACTTACTTTACGCTATTTACTTAATTTACGTTACTTACTTTACGCTATTTATTTACTTTATGCAATTTACTTACTTTACGCTATTTACTTAGCGTAAATTAAGTAAGTAACGTAAGATAAGTAAATAGCGTAAAGAAAGTAAATAGCGTAAACTAAGTAACGTAAGATATTAGCTTACGTTACTTACTTACTTAACGCTATTTACTTACTTTACGCTATTTACTTATCGTAAATTAAGTAAGTAACGTAAGATAAGTAAATAGCGTAAAGAAAGTAAATAGCGTAAACTAAGTAACGTAAGATATTAGCTTACGTTACTTACTTACTTAACGCTATTTACTTACTTTACGCTATTTACTTATCGTAAATTAAGTAAGTAACGTAAGTTAACTAAATAGCTTAAAGTAAGTAAAGAGCGTAAGTTAAGTAAGTAACGTGTTATGTAAATATCTTAAAGTAAGTAAGTAACGTAAGATAATAAGTAACTTAAGGTAAGTAAATAGCGTAAAGTAAGTAATGTAAGTTAAGTAAATAGCGTAAAGTAAGTAAATAGCGTTATGTAAGTAAGTAACGGCAACAATTCAGGCTCGCCCTCATCCCCGTAGAAAGGCACGCTCTCCATCTCGCTGTCAGCCACTGCAGCTTTCATCTTTCTCTGTAGCGAGGCGGACTTCGCAGTCGACTTTCCCTGCCATCCTCGCCCTTTCCCCTCGGGCACGCCGCCGCGCGGTGCCCCTCTTTGCCGCAGCACAGGCACGGCCCCTTCGCCTAGCGGCGCTCCTTCTCCTCTTCCCACGAACGTTGTCCAGGCCTCCCTGCGGTGTCCGAAGGGTGGGTGGGTTTCCCGTCTCGCCCCGACTTCACCGCCCGTCTCTGCGCGAACACCTCGTGGGCATGGTCAGCCTTTCCCGCGAGCTGGATCCACCAATACAGGCTGTCAGGGTCATCTCGTCCCAGCGACCAGCGCAGCACTTTCGTGTTTAGACCATCCTTGAACAACCTTTGGCACAGAAATCAAAAAATTCCTGACCCCGGGGTCAGGAAAACCTAACGGGGTGAGCCGGGCGGAATCAGGCCGAATTCAAAAACGAACTCCGCCATGAGATCCGGGGTGGAATGTTAGGGTTAGGTGTGCTTTTGCATGCTGGATTTGGGACGGCACAATTTTTGTCCCAGAAATCAAAAAATTCTTGACCCCGGGGTCAGGAAAACATCACACGGTGAGCCGGACGGAATCAGGCCCAATGCAAAAACGATCTTCCCCATGAGATTGGGGGTGGAATTTAAGGGGTAGGTGTGCTTTGGCATGCTCGATTTGGGACGGCTCAATTTTTGGCCCAGAAATCAAAAAATTCTTGAACCCGGGGTCAGGAAAACCTCACGGGGTGAGCCGGGCGGAATCAGGCCGAATTCAAAAACGATCTCCGCCATGAGATTCGGGGTGGAATGTTAGGGTTAGGTGTGCTTTTGCATGCTGGATTTGGGACGGCATAATTTTTGGCCTAGAAATCAAAAAATTCCTGAGCCCGGGGTCAGGAAAACATCACGGGGTGAGCCGGACGGAATCAGGCCCAATGCAAAAATGAACACTGCCATGAGATTGGGGGTGGAATTTAAGGGGTAGGTGTGCTTTGGCATGCTCGATTTGGGACGGCACAATTTTTGGCCCAGAAATCAAAAAATTCCTGACCCCGGGGTCAGGAAAACCTCACGGGGTGAGCCGGGCGGAATCAGTAAATAGCGTAATGTCAGTAAATAGCGTAAAGTAACGTCAGTTAAGTAAATAGCGTAAAGTAACTAAATAGCGTAAGTTAAGTAAGTAATGTAAGTTAAGTAAATAGCATAAAGTAAGTAAGTAACGTAAGATAAGTAAGTAACGTAAGTTAAGTAAATAGCGTAAACTAAGTAACGTAAGATATTAGCTTACGTTACTTACTTACTTAACGCTATTTACTTACTTTACGCTATTTACATATCGTAAGTTAAGTAAGTAACGTAAGATAAGTAAATAGCGTAAAGAAAGTAAATAGCGTAAAGTAACGTAAGTTAAGTAAATAGCGTAAAGTAAGTAAAGAGCGTAAGTTAAGTAAGTAACGTAAGTTAAGTAAATAGCATAAAGTAAGTAAGTAAGGTAAGATAAGTAAGTAAGGTAAGGTAAGTAAATAGCGTGAAGTAAGTAAATAGCGTAAGTTAAGTAAGTAACGTGTTATGTAAATATCTTAAAGTAAGTAAGTAACGTAAGATAATAAGTAACGTAAGGTAAGTAAATAGCATAAAGTAAGTAACGTAAGTTAAGTAAATAGCGTAAAGTAAGTAAATAGCGTTATGTAAGTAAGTAACGGCAACAATTCAGGCTCGCCCTCGTCCCCGTAGAAAGGCACGCTCTCCATCTCGCTGTCAGCCACTGCAGCTTTCATCTTTCTCTGTAGCGAGGCGGACTTCGCAGTCGACTTTCCCTGCCGGTCCTCGCCCTTTCCCCTCGGGCACGCCGCCGCGCGGTGCCCCTCTTTGCCGCAGCACAGGCACGGCCCCTTCGCGTAGCGGCGCTCCTTCTCCTCTTCCCACGAACGTTGTCCAGGCCTCCCTGCGGTGTCCGAAGGGTGGGTGGGTTTCCCGTCTCGCCCCGACTTCACCGCCCGTCTCTGCGCGAACACCTCGTGGGCATGCTCAGCCTTTCCCGCGAGCTGGATCCACCAATACAGGCTGTCAGGGTCATCTCGTCCCAGCGACCAGCGCAGCACTTTGGTCTTTAGACCATCCTTGAACAACTCTATTATGGTTGCCTGCGACCAGTCTTCCACCTTCCCCGCTAGCGCTTTAAACTCCAGCGCGTAATCAGCCACGGTTCTCGATCCCTGCTTGAGTTCTTTCAAGGCACGCTTTGCCCGCTCCTTAGCCAGTGGATCTTCGAAATGGTGCTGAAGAGCCCAGAGGAATTCGTCGAATTTCTCCAGTTCAGGGGGTTCCGACTGGCACATCTGTACATTCCAGTCCGCTGCCCTCCCCTTGAGCTTCGTGGCAATGGTAATGATTCTTGCTTTTTCCGAGCGAAAAAGCGACCCCCATTCTTCCATGTAAGCCTTGGCATTCGCCAAAAAGAACGAGAGCTTCGTCGGGTCTCCATCGAACTTGACAGGGAAATCCCTCAGCCCTCCGCCCGGCGGGCTGCGCCCCCCACTGGCGGTTCGGCGGCTTTGACAGCTCCCTGCTGCCTCCGCTCAGGGGTGGGCGGCCGCGCGAGTTCCACCCTGGGAGCCCGGGTCCCTCTCTAGAGCGAGCTCCCCTTCTCCGCTCCGGAGACTGTAGCTGGGAGGAAGGGGTCGAATGCCGCTGGCTTGACCCTCCCGCTCTTCTCTCAGCGAACTCAAGTCCATGCTCATTTTCTGCAGGATGAGCTCCAGGGAGTCCATCTTCAACTCTAAAACCCGGATTCGGTCTGGGGTGGGA
>NW_026948384.1:0-59722 GCF_035149785.1 Candoia aspera | reverse complement strand
TAGTCTAGGACACCAGTTCAGTTTCCGGCATGGTTACAGGGAGGCCTGCTCTCAACAACTCGTATAAGCCCTATCAATGGGAAGGCAGAATTCAACTTTTACAACTCGAGTTTGCAGCCCAGTGAAAGACCAGATCTGAAAGACAGTGATGATTCATGTTCTGCTTGGAAAGGAGAATCTGGAAATGCATGCATTTTCATTACTCTCTGTATGATTGAAGAGAAAGCAAACTAAGAAGAATCGCTATTTCAACACATAGCCCAACATGGCCTCCACGCAAACATACAAAGTAGGGGAATGTCAAGGTCTGCGTTGTATTCGCAATAACATGGGAGTTCAGAATTGATATCCAAATGCAGTCTAGGACACCAGTTCAGTTTCCGGCATGGTTACAGGGAGGCCTGCTCTCAACAACTCGTATAAGCCCTATCAATGGGAAGGCAGAATTCAACTTTTACAACTCGAGTTTGCAGCCCAGTGAAAGACCAGATCTGAAAGACAGTGATGATTCATGTTCTGCTTGGAATGGAGAATCTGGAAATGCATGCATTTTCATTACTCTCTGTATGATTGAAGAGAAAGCAAACTAAGAAGAATCGCTATTTCAACACATAGCCCAACATGGCCTCCACGCAAACATACAAAGTAAGGGAATGTCAAGGTCTGCGTTGTATTCGCAATAACATGGGAGTTCAGAATTGATATCCAAATGCAGTCTAGGACACCAGTTCAGTTTCCGGCATGGTTACAGGGAGGCCTGCTCTCAACAACTCGTATAAGCCCTATCAATGGGAAGGCAGAATTCAACTTTTACAACTCGGGTTTGCAGCCCAGTGAAAGACCAGATCTGAAAGACAGTGATGATTCATGTTCTGCTTGGAAAGGAGAATCTGGAAATGCATGCATTTTCATTACTCTCTGTATGATTGAAGAGAAAGCAAACTAAGAAGAATCGCTATTTCAACACATAGCCCAACATGGCCTCCACGCAAACATACAAAGTAGGGGAATGTCAAGGTCTGCGTTGTATTCGCAATAACATGGGAGTTCAGAATTGATATCCAAATGCACTCTAGGACACCAGTTCAGTTTCCGGCATGGTTACAGGGAGGCCTGCTCTCAACAACTCGTATAAGCCCTATCAATGGGAAGGCAGAATTCAACTTTTACAACTGGAGTTTGCAGCCCAGTGAAAGACCAGATCTGAAAGACAGTGATGATTCATGTTCTGCTTGGAAAGGAGAATATGGAAATGCATGCATTTTCATTACTCTCTGTATGACTGAAGAGAAACCTAACTAAGAAGAATCGCTATTTCAACACATAGCCCAACATGGCCTCCACGCAAACATACAAAGTAAGGGAATGTCAAGGTCTGCGTTGTATTCGCAATAACATGGGAGTTCAGAATTGATATCCAAACAGTCTAGGACACCAGTTCAGTTTCCGGCATGGTTACAGGGAGGCCTGCTCTCAACAACTCGTATAAGCCCTATCAATGGGAAGGCAGAATTCAACTTTTACAACTCGGGTTTGCAGCCCAGTGAAAGACCAGATCTGAAAGACAGTGATGATTCATGTTCTGCTTGGAAAGGAGAATCGGGAAATGCATGCATTTTCATTACTCTCTGTATGATTGAAGAGAAAGCAAACTAAGAAGAATCGCTATTTCAACACATAGCCCAACATGGCCTCCACGCAAACATACAAAGTAGGGGAATGTCAAGGTCTGCGTTGTATTCGCAATAACATGGGAGTTCAGAATTGATATCCAAATGCAGTCTAGGACACCAGTTCAGTTTCCGGCATGGTTACAGGGAGGCCTGCTCTCAACAACTCGTATAAGCCCTATCAATGGGAAGGCAGAATTCAACTTTTACAACTCAAGTTTGCAGCCCAGTGAAAGACCAGATCTGAAAGACAGTGATGATTCATGTTCTGCTTGGAAAGGAGAATCTGGAAATGCATGCATTTTCATTACTCTCTGTATGATTGAAGAGAAAGCAAACTAAGAAGAATCGCTATTTCAACACATAGCCCAACATGGCCTCCACGCAAACATACAAAGTAGGGGAATGTCAAGGTCTGCGTTGTATTCGCAATAACATGGGAGTTCAGAATTGATATCCAAATGCAGTCTAGGACACCAGTTCAGTTTCCGGCATGGTTACAGGGAGGCCTGCTCTCAACAACTCGTATAAGCCCTATCAATGGGAAGGCAGAATTCAACTTTTACAACTCGAGTTTGCAGCCGAGTGAAAGACCAGATCTGAAAGACAGTGATGATTCATGTTCTGCTTGGAAAGGAGAATCGGGAAATGCATGCATTTTCATTAGTCTCTGTATGATTGAAGAGAAAGCAAACTAAGAAGAATCACTATTTCAACTCATAGCCCAACATGGCCTCCACGCAAACATACAAAGTAGGGGAATGTCAAGGTCTGCGTTGTATTCGCAATAACATGGGAATTCAGAATTGATATCCAAATGCAGTCTAGGACACCAGTTCAGTTTCCGGCATGGTTACAGGGAGGCCTGCTCTCAACAACTCGTATAAGCCCTATCAATGGGAAGGCAGAATTCAACTTTTACAACTCGAGTTTGCAGCCCAGTGAAAGACCAGATCTGAAAGACAGTGATGATTCATGTTCTGCTTGGAAAGGAGAATCTGGAAATGCATGCATTTTCATTACTCTCTGTATGACTGAAGAGAAAGCTAACTAAGAAGAATCGCTATTTCAACACATAGCCCAACATGGCCTCCACGCAAACATACAAAGTAGGGGAATGTCAAGGTCTTCGTTGTATTCGCAATAACATGGGAGTTCAGAATTGATATCCAAATGCAGTCTAGGACACCAGTTCAGTTTCCGGCATGGTTACAGGGAGGCCTGCTCTCAACAACTCGTATAAGCCCTATCAATGGGAAGGCAGAATTCAACTTTTACAACTCGAGTTTGCAGCCCAGTGAAAGACCAGATCTGAAAGACAGTGATGATTCATGTTCTGCTTGGAATGGAGAATCTGGAAATGCATGCATTTTCATTACTCTCTGTATGATTGAAGAGAAAGCAAACTAAGAAGAATCGCTATTTCAACACATAGCCCAACATGGCCTCCACGCAAACATACAAAGTAGGGGAATGTCAAGGTCTGCGTTGTATTCGCAATAACATGGGAGTTCAGAATTGATATCCAAATGCAGTCTAGGACACCAGTTCAGTTTCCGGCATGGTTACAGGGAGGCCTGCTCTCAACAACTCGTATAAGCCCTATCAATGGGAAGGCAGAATTCAACTTTTACAACTCGAGTTTGCAGCCCAGTGAAAGACCAGATCTGAAAGACAGTGATGATTCATGTTCTGCTTGGAATGGAGAATCTGGAAATGCATGCATTTTCATTACTCTCTGTATGATTGAAGAGAAAGCAAACTAAGAAGAATCGCTATTTCAACACATAGCCCAACATGGCCTCCACGCAAACATACAAAGTAAGGGAATGTCAAGGTCTGCATTGTATTCGCAATAACATGGGAGTTCAGAATTGATATCCAAATGCAGTCTAGGACACCAGTTCAGTTTCCGGCATGGTTACAGGGAGGCCTGCTCTCAACAACTCGTATAAGCCCTATCAATGGGAAGGCAGAATTCAACTTTTACAACTCGGGTTTGCAGCCCAGTGAAAGACCAGATCTGAAAGACAGTGATGATTCATGTTCTGCTTGGAAAGGAGAATCTGGAAATGCATGCATTTTCATTACTCTCTGTATGATTGAAGAGAAAGCAAACTAAGAAGAATCGCTATTTCAACACATAGCCCAACATGGCCTCCACGCAAACATACAAAGTAGGGGAATGTCAAGGTCTGCGTTGTATTCGCAATAACATGGGAGTTCAGAATTGATATCCAAATGCAGTCTAGGACACCAGTTCAGTTTCCGGCATGGTTACAGGGAGGCCTGCTCTCAACAACTCGTATAAGCCCTATCAATGGGAAGGCAGAATTCAACTTTTACAACTCGAGTTTGCAGCCCAGTGAAAGACCAGATCTGAAAGACAGTGATGATTCATGTTCTGCTTGGAATGGAGAATCTGGAAATGCATGCATTTTCATTACTCTCTGTATGATTGAAGAGAAAGCAAACTAAGAAGAATCGCTATTTCAACACATAGCCCAACATGGCCTCCACGCAAACATACAAAGTAAGGGAATGTCAAGGTCTGCATTGTATTCGCAATAACATGGGAGTTCAGAATTGATATCCAAATGCAGTCTAGGACACCAGTTCAGTTTCCGGCATGGTTACAGGGAGGCCTGCTCTCAACAACTCGTATAAGCCCTATCAATGGGAAGGCAGAATTCAACTTTTACAACTCGGGTTTGCAGCCCAGTGAAAGACCAGATCTGAAAGACAGTGATGATTCATGTTCTGCTTGGAAAGGAGAATCTGGAAATGCATGCATTTTCATTACTCTCTGTATGATTGAAGAGAAAGCAAACTAAGAAGAATCGCTATTTCAACACATAGCCCAACATGGCCTCCACGCAAATATACAAAGTAGGGGAATGTCAAGGTCTGCGTTGTATTCGCAATAACATGGGAGTTCAGAATTGATATCCAAATGCAGTCTAGGACACCAGTTCAGTTTCCGGCATGGTTACAGGGAGGCCTGCTCTCAACAACTCGTATAAGCCCTATCAATGGGAAGGCAGAATTCAACTTTTACAACTGGAGTTTGCAGCCCAGTGAAAGACCAGATCTGAAAGACAGTGATGATTCATGTTCTGCTTGGAAAGGAGAATCTGGAAATGCATGCATTTTCATTACTCTCTGTATGACTGAAGAGAAACCTAACTAAGAAGAATCGCTATTTCAACACATAGCCCAACATGGCCTCCACGCAAACATACAAAGTAGGGGAATGTCAAGGTCTGCGTTGTATTCGCAATAACATGGGAGTTCAGAATTGATATCCAAATGCAGTCTAGGACACCAGTTCAGTTTCCGGCATGGTTACAGGGAGGCCTGCTCTCAACAACTCGTATAAGCCCTATCAATGGGAAGGCAGAATTCAACTTTTACAACTCGAGTTTGCAGCCCAGTGAAAGACCAGATCTGAAAGACAGTGATGATTCATGTTCTGCTTGGAATGGAGAATCTGGAAATGCATGCATTTTCATTACTCTCTGTATGATTGAAGAGAAAGCAAACTAAGAAAAATCGCTATTTCAACACATAGCCCAACATGGCCTCCACGCAAACATACAAAGTAAGGGAATGTCAAGGTCTGCGTTGTATTCGCAATAACATGGGCGTTCAGAATTGATATCCAAATGCAGTCTAGGACACCAGTTCAGTTTCCAGCATGGTTACAGGGAGGCCTGCTCTCAACAACTCGTATAAGCCCTATCAATGGGAAGGCAGAATTCAACTTTTACAACTCGAGTTTGCAGCCCAGTGAAAGACCAGATCTGAAAGACAGTGATGATTCATGTTCTGCTTGGAATGGAGAATCTGGAAATGCATGCATTTTCATTACTCTCTGTATGATTGAAGAGAAAGCAAACTAAGAAGAATCGCTATTTCAACACATAGCCCAACATGGCCTCCACCCAAACATACAAAGTAAGGGAATGTCAAGGTCTGCGTTGTATTCGCAATAACATGGGAGTTCAGAATTGATATCCAAATGCAGTCTAGGACACCAGTTCAGTTTCCGGCATGGTTACAGGGAGGCCTGCTCTCAACAACTCGTATAAGCCCTATCAATGGGAAGGCAGAATTCAACTTTTACAACTCGAGTTTGCAGCCCAGTGAAAGACCAGATCTGAAAGACAGTGATGATTCATGTTCTGCTTGGAAAGGAGAATCTGGAAATGCATGCATTTTCATTACTCTCTGTATGATTGAAGAGAAAGCAAACTAAGAAGAATCGCTATTTCAACACATAGCCCAACATGGCCTCCACGCAAACATACAAAGTAGGGGAATGTCAAGGTCTGCGTTGTATTCGCAATAACATGGGAGTTCAGAATTGATATCCAAATGCAGTCTAGGACACCAGTTCAGTTTCCGGCATGGTTACAGGGAGGCCTGCTCTCAACAACTCGTATAAGCCCTATCAATGGGAAGGCAGAATTCAACTTTTACAACTCGAGTTTGCAGCCCAGTGAAAGACCAGATCTGAAAGACAGTGATGATTCATGTTCTGCTTGGAATGGAGAATCTGGAAATGCATGCATTTTCATTACTCTCTGTATGATTGAAGAGAAAGCAAACTAAGAAGAATCGCTATTTCAACACATAGCCCAACATGGCCTCCACGCAAACATACAAAGTAAGGGAATGTCAAGGTCTGCGTTGTATTCGCAATAACATGGGAGTTCAGAATTGATATCCAAATGCAGTCTAGGACACCAGTTCAGTTTCCGGCATGGTTACAGGGAGGCCTGCTCTCAACAACTCGTATAAGCCCTATCAATGGGAAGGCAGAATTCAACTTTTACAACTCGGGTTTGCAGCCCAGTGAAAGACCAGATCTGAAAGACAGTGATGATTCATGTTCTGCTTGGAAAGGAGAATCTGGAAATGCATGCATTTTCATTACTCTCTGTATGATTGAAGAGAAAGCAAACTAAGAAGAATCGCTATTTCAACACATAGCCCAACATGGCCTCCACGCAAACATACAAAGTAGGGGAATGTCAAGGTCTGCGTTGTATTCGCAATAACATGGGAGTTCAGAATTGATATCCAAATGCACTCTAGGACACCAGTTCAGTTTCCGGCATGGTTACAGGGAGGCCTGCTCTCAACAACTCGTATAAGCCCTATCAATGGGAAGGCAGAATTCAACTTTTACAACTGGAGTTTGCAGCCCAGTGAAAGACCAGATCTGAAAGACAGTGATGATTCATGTTCTGCTTGGAAAGGAGAATATGGAAATGCATGCATTTTCATTACTCTCTGTATGACTGAAGAGAAACCTAACTAAGAAGAATCGCTATTTCAACACATAGCCCAACATGGCCTCCACGCAAACATACAAAGTAAGGGAATGTCAAGGTCTGCGTTGTATTCGCAATAACATGGGAGTTCAGAATTGATATCCAAACAGTCTAGGACACCAGTTCAGTTTCCGGCATGGTTACAGGGAGGCCTGCTCTCAACAACTCGTATAAGCCCTATCAATGGGAAGGCAGAATTCAACTTTTACAACTCGGGTTTGCAGCCCAGTGAAAGACCAGATCTGAAAGACAGTGATGATTCATGTTCTGCTTGGAAAGGAGAATCGGGAAATGCATGCATTTTCATTACTCTCTGTATGATTGAAGAGAAAGCAAACTAAGAAGAATCGCTATTTCAACACATAGCCCAACATGGCCTCCACGCAAACATACAAAGTAGGGGAATGTCAAGGTCTGCGTTGTATTCGCAATAACATGGGAGTTCAGAATTGATATCCAAATGCAGTCTAGGACACCAGTTCAGTTTCCGGCATGGTTACAGGGAGGCCTGCTCTCAACAACTCGTATAAGCCCTATCAATGGGAAGGCAGAATTCAACTTTTACAACTCAAGTTTGCAGCCCAGTGAAAGACCAGATCTGAAAGACAGTGATGATTCATGTTCTGCTTGGAAAGGAGAATCTGGAAATGCATGCATTTTCATTACTCTCTGTATGATTGAAGAGAAAGCAAACTAAGAAGAATCGCTATTTCAACACATAGCCCAACATGGCCTCCACGCAAACATACAAAGTAGGGGAATGTCAAGGTCTGCGTTGTATTCGCAATAACATGGGAGTTCAGAATTGATATCCAAATGCAGTCTAGGACACCAGTTCAGTTTCCGGCATGGTTACAGGGAGGCCTGCTCTCAACAACTCGTATAAGCCCTATCAATGGGAAGGCAGAATTCAACTTTTACAACTCGAGTTTGCAGCCGAGTGAAAGACCAGATCTGAAAGACAGTGATGATTCATGTTCTGCTTGGAAAGGAGAATCGGGAAATGCATGCATTTTCATTAGTCTCTGTATGATTGAAGAGAAAGCAAACTAAGAAGAATCACTATTTCAACTCATAGCCCAACATGGCCTCCACGCAAACATACAAAGTAGGGGAATGTCAAGGTCTGCGTTGTATTCGCAATAACATGGGAATTCAGAATTGATATCCAAATGCAGTCTAGGACACCAGTTCAGTTTCCGGCATGGTTACAGGGAGGCCTGCTCTCAACAACTCGTATAAGCCCTATCAATGGGAAGGCAGAATTCAACTTTTACAACTCGAGTTTGCAGCCCAGTGAAAGACCAGATCTGAAAGACAGTGATGATTCATGTTCTGCTTGGAAAGGAGAATCTGGAAATGCATGCATTTTCATTACTCTCTGTATGACTGAAGAGAAAGCTAACTAAGAAGAATCGCTATTTCAACACATAGCCCAACATGGCCTCCACGCAAACATACAAAGTAGGGGAATGTCAAGGTCTTCGTTGTATTCGCAATAACATGGGAGTTCAGAATTGATATCCAAATGCAGTCTAGGACACCAGTTCAGTTTCCGGCATGGTTACAGGGAGGCCTGCTCTCAACAACTCGTATAAGCCCTATCAATGGGAAGGCAGAATTCAACTTTTACAACTCGAGTTTGCAGCCCAGTGAAAGACCAGATCTGAAAGACAGTGATGATTCATGTTCTGCTTGGAATGGAGAATCTGGAAATGCATGCATTTTCATTACTCTCTGTATGATTGAAGAGAAAGCAAACTAAGAAGAATCGCTATTTCAACACATAGCCCAACATGGCCTCCACGCAAACATACAAAGTAAGGGAATGTCAAGGTCTGCGTTGTATTCGCAATAACATGGGAGTTCAGAATTGATATCCAAACAGTCTAGGACACCAGTTCAGTTTCCGGCATGGTTACAGGGAGGCCTGCTCTCAACAACTCGTATAAGCCCTATCAATGGGAAGGCAGAATTCAACTTTTACAACTCGGGTTTGCAGCCCAGTGAAAGACCAGATCTGAAAGACAGTGATGATTCATGTTCTGCTTGGAAAGGAGAATCGGGAAATGCATGCATTTTCATTACTCTCTGTATGATTGAAGAGAAAGCAAACTAAGAAGAATCGCTATTTCAACACATAGCCCAACATGGCCTCCACGCAAACATACAAAGTAGGGGAATGTCAAGGTCTGCGTTGTATTCGCAATAACATGGGAGTTCAGAATTGATATCCAAATGCAGTCTAGGACACCAGTTCAGTTTCCGGCATGGTTACAGGGAGGCCTGCTCTCAACAACTCGTATAAGCCCTATCAATGGGAAGGCAGAATTCAACTTTTACAACTCAAGTTTGCAGCCCAGTGAAAGACCAGATCTGAAAGACAGTGATGATTCATGTTCTGCTTGGAAAGGAGAATCTGGAAATGCATGCATTTTCATTACTCTCTGTATGATTGAAGAGAAAGCAAACTAAGAAGAATCGCTATTTCAACACATAGCCCAACATGGCCTCCACGCAAACATACAAAGTAGGGGAATGTCAAGGTCTGCGTTGTATTCGCAATAACATGGGAGTTCAGAATTGATATCCAAATGCAGTCTAGGACACCAGTTCAGTTTCCGGCATGGTTACAGGGAGGCCTGCTCTCAACAACTCGTATAAGCCCTATCAATGGGAAGGCAGAATTCAACTTTTACAACTCGAGTTTGCAGCCGAGTGAAAGACCAGATCTGAAAGACAGTGATGATTCATGTTCTGCTTGGAAAGGAGAATCGGGAAATGCATGCATTTTCATTACTCTCTGTATGATTGAAGAGAAAGCAAACTAAGAAGAATCACTATTTCAACTCATAGCCCAACATGGCATCCACGCAAACATACAAAGTAGGGGAATGTCAAGGTCTGCGTTGTATTCGCAATAACATGGGAATTCAGAATTGATATCCAAATGCAGTCTAGGACACCAGTTCAGTTTCCGGCATGGTTACAGGGAGGCCTGCTCTCAACAACTCGTATAAGCCCTATCAATGGGAAGGCAGAATTCAACTTTTACAACTCGGGTTTGCAGCCCAGTGAAAGACCAGATCTGAAATACAGTGATGATTCATGTTCTGCTTGGAAAGGAGAATCTGGAAATGCATGCATTTTCATTACTCTCTGTATGACTGAAGAGAAAGCTAACTAAGAAGAATCGCTATTTCAACACATAGCCCAACATGGCCTCCACGCAAACATACAAAGTAGGGGAATGTCAAGGTCTTCGTTGTATTCGCAATAACATGGGAGTTCAGAATTGATATCCAAATGCAGTCTAGGACACCAGTTCAGTTTCCGGCATGGTTACAGGGAGGCCTGCTCTCAACAACTCGTATAAGCCCTATCAATGGGAAGGCAGAATTCAACTTTTACAACTCGAGTTTGCAGCCCAGTGAAAGACCAGATCTGAAAGACAGTGATGATTCATGTTCTGCTTGGAAAGGAGAATCTGGAAATGCATGCATTTTCATTACTCTCTGTATGATTGAAGAGAAAGCAAACTAAGAAGAATCGCTATTTCAACACATAGCCCAACATGGCCTCCACGCAAACATACAAAGTAGGGGAATGTCAAGGTCTGCGTTGTATTCGCAATAACATGGGAGTTCAGAATTGATATCCAAATGCAGTCTAGGACACCAGTTCAGTTTCCGGCATGGTTACAGGGAGGCCTGCTCTCAACAACTCGTATAAGCCCTATCAATGGGAAGGCAGAATTCAACTTTTACAACTCGAGTTTGCAGCCGAGTGAAAGACCAGATCTGAAAGACAGTGATGATTCATGTTCTGCTTGGAAAGGAGAATCGGGAAATGCATGCATTTTCATTACTCTCTGTATGATTGAAGAGAAAGCAAACTAAGAAGAATCACTAGTTCAACTCATAGCCCAACATGGCCTCCACGCAAACATACAAAGTAGGGGAATGTCAAGGTCTGCGTTGTATTCGCAATAACATGGGAATTCAGAATTGATATCCAAATGCAGTCTAGGACACCAGTTCAGTTTCCGGCATGGTTACAGGGAGGCCTGCTCTCAACAACTCGTATAAGCCCTATCAATGGGAAGGCAGAATTCAACTTTTACAACTCGGGTTTGCAGCCCAGTGAAAGACCAGATCTGAAAGACAGTGATGATTCATGTTCTGCTTGGAAAGGAGAATCTGGAAATGCATGCATTTTCATTACTCTCTGTATGACTGAAGAGAAAGCTAACTAAGAAGAATCGCTATTTCAACACATAGCCCAACATGGCCTCCACGCAAACATACAAAGTAGGGGAATGTCAAGGTCTTCGTTGTATTCGCAATAACATGGGAGTTCAGAATTGATATCCAAATGCAGTCTAGGACACCAGTTCTGTTTCCGGCATGGTTACAGGGAGGCCTGCTCTCAACAACTCGTATAAGCCCTATCAATGGGAAGGCAGAATTCAACTTTTACAACTCGAGTTTGCAGCCCAGTGAAAGACCAGATCTGAAAGACAGTGATGATTCATGTTCTGCTTGGAATGGAGAATCTGGAAATGCATGCATTTTCATTACTCTCTGTATGATTGAAGAGAAAGCAAACTAAGAAGAATCGCTATTTCAACACATAGCCCAACATGGCCTCCACCCAAACATACAAAGTAAGGGAATGTCAAGGTCTGCGTTGTATTCGCAATAACATGGGAGTTCAGAATTGATATCCAAATGCAGTCTAGGACACCAGTTCAGTTTCCGGCATGGTTACAGGGAGGCCTGCTCTCAACAACTCGTATAAGCCCTATCAATGGGAAGGCAGAATTCAACTTTTACAACTCGAGTTTGCAGCCCAGTGAAAGACCAGATCTGAAAGACAGTGATGATTCATGTTCTGCTTGGAAAGGAGAATCTGGAAATGCATGCATTTTCATTACTCTCTGTATGATTGAAGAGAAAGCAAACTAAGAAGAATCGCTATTTCAACACATAGCCCAACATGGCCTCCACGCAAACATACAAAGTAGGGGAATGTCAAGGTCTGCGTTGTATTCGCAATAACATGGGAGTTCAGAATTGATATCCAAATGCAGTCTAGGACACCAGATCAGTTTCCGGCATGGTTACAGGGAGGCCTGCTCTCAAAAACTCGTATAAGCCCTATCAATGGGAAGGCAGAATTCAACTTTTACAACTGGAGTTTGCAGCCCAGTGAAAGACCAGATCTGAAAGACAGTGATGATTCATGTTCTGCTTGGAAAGGAGAATATGGAAATGCATGCATTTTCATTACTCTCTGTATGACTGAAGAGAAACCTAACTAAGAAGAATCGCTATTTCAACACATAGCCCAACATGGCCTCCACGCAAACATACAAAGTAGGGGAATGTCAAGGTCTGCGTTGTATTCGCAATAACATGGGAGTTCAGAATTGATATCCAAACAGTCTAGGACACCAGTTCAGTTTCCGGCATGGTTACAGGGAGGCCTGCTCTAAACAACTCGTATAAGCCCTATCAATGGGAAGGCAGAATTCAACTTTTACAACTCGAGTTTGCAGCCAAGTGAAAGACCAGATCGGAAAGACAGTGATGATTCATGTTCTGCTTGGAATGGAGAATCTGGAAATGCATGCATTTTCATTACTCTCTGTATGATTGAAGAGAAAGCAAACTAAGAAAAATCGCTATTTCAACACATAGCCCAACATGGCCTCCACGGAAACAGACAAAGTAAGGGAATGTCAAGGTCTGCGTTGTATTCGCAATAACATGGGCGTTCAGAATTGATATCCAAATGCAGTCTAGGACACCAGTTCAGTTTCCGGCATGGTTACAGGGAGGCCTGCTCTCAACAACTCGTATAAGCCCTATCAATGGGAAGGCAGAATTCAACTTTTACAACTCAAGTTTGCAGCCCAGTGAAAGACCAGATCTGAAAGACAGTGATGATTCATGTTCTGCTTGGAAAGGAGAATCTGGAAATGCATGCATTTTCATTACTCTCTGTATGATTGAAGAGAAAGAAAACTAAGAAGAATCGCTATTTCAACACATAGCCCAACATGGCCTCCACGCAAACATACAAAGTAGGGGAATGTCAAGGTCTGCGTTGTATTCGCAATAACATGGGAGTTCAGAATTGATATCCAAATGCAGTCTAGGACACCAGTTCAGTTTCCGGCATGGTTACAGGGAGGCCTGCTCTCAACAACTCGTATAAGCCCTATCAATGGGAAGGCAGAATTCAACTTTTACAACTCGAGTTTGCAGCCGAGTGAAAGACCAGATCTGAAAGACAGTGATGATTCATGTTCTGCTTGGAAAGGAGAATCGGGAAATGCATGCATTTTCATTACTCTCTGTATGATTGAAGAGAAAGCAAACTAAGAAGAATCACTATTTCAACTCATAGCCCAACATGGCATCCACGCAAACATACAAAGTAGGGGAATGTCAAGGTCTGCGTTGTATTCGCAATAACATGGGAATTCAGAATTGATATCCAAATGCAGTCTAGGACACCAGTTCAGTTTCCGGCATGGTTACAGGGAGGCCTGCTCTCAACAACTCGTATAAGCCCTATCAATGGGAAGGCAGAATTCAACTTTTACAACTCGGGTTTGCAGCCCAGTGAAAGACCAGATCTGAAATACAGTGATGATTCATGTTCTGCTTGGAAAGGAGAATCTGGAAATGCATGCATTTTCATTACTCTCTGTATGACTGAAGAGAAAGCTAACTAAGAAGAATCGCTATTTCAACACATAGCCCAACATGGCCTCCACGCAAACATACAAAGTAGGGGAATGTCAAGGTCTTCGTTGTATTCGCAATAACATGGGAGTTCAGAATGGATATCCAAATGCAGTCTAGGACACCAGTTCAGTTTCCGGCATGGTTACAGGGAGGCCTGCTCTCAACAACTCGTATAAGCCCTATCAATGGGAAGGCAGAATTCAACTTTTACAACTCGAGTTTGCAGCCCAGTGAAAGACCAGATCTGAAAGACAGTGATGATTCATGTTCTGCTTGGAAAGGAGAATCTGGAAATGCATGCATTTTCATTACTCTCTGTATGATTGAAGAGAAAGCAAACTAAGAAGAATCGCTATTTCAACACATAGCCCAACATGGCCTCCACGCAAACATACAAAGTAGGGGAATGTCAAGGTCTGCGTTGTATTCGCAATAACATGGGAGTTCAGAATTGATATCCAAATGCAGTCTAGGACACCAGTTCAGTTTCCGGCATGGTTACAGGGAGGCCTGCTCTCAACAACTCGTATAAGCCCTATCAATGGGAAGGCAGAATTCAACTTTTACAACTCGAGTTTGCAGCCGAGTGAAAGACCAGATCTGAAAGACAGTGATGATTCATGTTCTGCTTGGAAAGGAGAATCGGGAAATGCATGCATTTTCATTACTCTCTGTATGATTGAAGAGAAAGCAAACTAAGAAGAATCACTATTTCAACTCATAGCCCAACATGGCCTCCACGCAAACATACAAAGTAGGGGAATGTCAAGGTCTGCGTTGTATTCGCAATAACATGGGAATTCAGAATTGATATCCAAATGCAGTCTAGGACACCAGTTCAGTTTCCGGCATGGTTACAGGGAGGCCTGCTCTCAACAACTCGTATAAGCCCTATCAATGGGAAGGCAGAATTCAACTTTTACAACTCGGGTTTGCAGCCCAGTGAAAGACCAGATCTGAAAGACAGTGATGATTCATGTTCTGCTTGGAAAGGAGAATCTGGAAATGCATGCATTTTCATTACTCTCTGTATGACTGAAGAGAAAGCTAACTAAGAAGAATCGCTATTTCAACACATAGCCCAACATGGCCTCCACGCAAACATACAAAGTAGGGGAATGTCAAGGTCTTCGTTGTATTCGCAATAACATGGGAGTTCAGAATTGATATCCAAATGCAGTCTAGGACACCAGTTCTGTTTCCGGCATGGTTACAGGGAGGCCTGCTCTCAACAACTCGTATAAGCCCTATCAATGGGAAGGCAGAATTCAACTTTTACAACTCGAGTTTGCAGCCCAGTGAAAGACCAGATCTGAAAGACAGTGATGATTCATGTTCTGCTTGGAATGGAGAATCTGGAAATGCATGCATTTTCATTACTCTCTGTATGATTGAAGAGAAAGCAAACTAAGAAGAATCGCTATTTCAACACATAGCCCAACATGGCCTCCACCCAAACATACAAAGTAAGGGAATGTCAAGGTCTGCGTTGTATTCGCAATAACATGGGAGTTCAGAATTGATATCCAAATGCAGTCTAGGACACCAGTTCAGTTTCCGGCATGGTTACAGGGAGGCCTGCTCTCAACAACTCGTATAAGCCCTATCAATGGGAAGGCAGAATTCAACTTTTACAACTCGAGTTTGCAGCCCAGTGAAAGACCAGATCTGAAAGACAGTGATGATTCATGTTCTGCTTGGAAAGGAGAATCTGGAAATGCATGCATTTTCATTACTCTCTGTATGATTGAAGAGAAAGCAAACTAAGAAGAATCGCTATTTCAACACATAGCCCAACATGGCCTCCACGCAAACATACAAAGTAGGGGAATGTCAAGGTCTGCGTTGTATTCGCAATAACATGGGAGTTCAGAATTGATATCCAAATGCAGTCTAGGACACCAGATCAGTTTCCGGCATGGTTACAGGGAGGCCTGCTCTCAAAAACTCGTATAAGCCCTATCAATGGGAAGGCAGAATTCAACTTTTACAACTGGAGTTTGCAGCCCAGTGAAAGACCAGATCTGAAAGACAGTGATGATTCATGTTCTGCTTGGAAAGGAGAATATGGAAATGCATGCATTTTCATTACTCTCTGTATGACTGAAGAGAAACCTAACTAAGAAGAATCGCTATTTCAACACATAGCCCAACATGGCCTCCACGCAAACATACAAAGTAGGGGAATGTCAAGGTCTGCGTTGTATTCGCAATAACATGGGAGTTCAGAATTGATATCCAAACAGTCTAGGACACCAGTTCAGTTTCCGGCATGGTTACAGGGAGGCCTGCTCTAAACAACTCGTATAAGCCCTATCAATGGGAAGGCAGAATTCAACTTTTACAACTCGAGTTTGCAGCCAAGTGAAAGACCAGATCGGAAAGACAGTGATGATTCATGTTCTGCTTGGAATGGAGAATCTGGAAATGCATGCATTTTCATTACTCTCTGTATGATTGAAGAGAAAGCAAACTAAGAAAAATCGCTATTTCAACACATAGCCCAACATGGCCTCCACGGAAACAGACAAAGTAAGGGAATGTCAAGGTCTGCGTTGTATTCGCAATAACATGGGCGTTCAGAATTGATATCCAAATGCAGTCTAGGACACCAGTTCAGTTTCCAGCATGGTTACAGGGAGGCCTGCTCTCAACAACTCGTATAAGCCCTATCAATGGGAAGGCAGAATTCAACTTTTACAACTCGAGTTTGCAGCCCAGACCAGATCTGAAAGACAGTGATGATTCATGTTCTGCTTGGAAAGGAGAATATGGAAATGCATGCATTTTCATTACTCTCTGTATGATTGAAGAGAAAGCAAACTAAGAAGAATCGCTATTTCAACACATAGCCCAACATGGCCTCCACGCAAACATACAAAGTAGGGGAATGTCAAGGTCTGCGTTGTATTCGCAATAACATGGGAGTTCAGAATTGATATCCAAATGCAGTCTAGGACACCAGTTCAGTTTCCGGCATGGTTACAGGGAGGCCTGCTCTCAACAACTCGTATAAGCCCTATCAATGGGAAGGCAGAATTCAACTTTTACAACTCGAGTTTGCAGCCCAGTGAAAGACCAGATCTGAAAGACAGTGATGATTCATGTTCTGCTTGGAATGGAGAATCTGGAAATGCATGCATTTTCATTACTCTCTGTATGATTGAAGAGAAAGCAAACTAAGAAAAATCGCTATTTCAACACATAGCCCAACATGGCCTCCACGGAAACATACAAAGTAAGGGAATGTCAAGGTCTGCGTTGTATTCGCAATAACATGGGCGTTCAGAATTGATATCCAAATGCAGTCTAGGACACCAGTTCAGTTTCCGGCATGGTTACAGGGAGGCCTGCTCTCAACAACTCGTATAAGCCCTATCAATGGGAAGGCAGAATTCAACTTTTACAACTCGAGTTTGCAGCCCAGTGAAAGACCAGATCTGAAAGACAGTGATGATTCATGTTCTGCTTGGAAAGGAGAATATGGAAATGCATGCATTTTCATTACTCTCTGTATGATTGAAGAGAAAGCAAACTAAGAAGAATCGCTATTTCAACACATAGCCCAACATGGCCTCCACGCAAACATACAAAGTAGGGGAATGTCAAGGTCTGCGTTGTATTCGCAATAACATGGGAGTTCAGAATTGATATCCAAATGCAGTCTAGGACACCAGTTCAGTTTCCGGCATGGTTACAGGGAGGCCTGCTCTCAACAACTCGTATAAGCCCTATCAATGGGAAGGCAGAATTCAACTTTTACAACTCGAGTTTGCAGCCCAGTGAAAGACCAGATCTGAAAGACAGTGATGATTCATGTTCTGCTTGGAATGGAGAATCTGGAAATGCATGCATTTTCATTACTCTCTGTATGATTGAAGAGAAAGCAAACTAAGAAGAATCGCTATTTCAACACATAGCCCAACATGGCCTCCACCCAAACATACAAAGTAAGGGAATGTCAAGGTCTGCGTTGTATTCGCAATAACATGGGAGTTCAGAATTGATATCCAAATGCAGTCTAGGACACCAGTTCAGTTTCCGGCATGGTTACAGGGAGGCCTGCTCTCAACAACTCGTATAAGCCCTATCAATGGGAAGGCAGAATTCAACTTTTACAACTCGGGTTTGCAGCCCAGTGAAAGACCAGATCTGAAAGACAGTGATGATTCA
This sequence comes from Candoia aspera, assembly GCF_035149785.1. NCBI lineage: Eukaryota > Metazoa > Chordata > Lepidosauria > Squamata > Candoiidae > Candoia > Candoia aspera. Next base: position 41,782 of record NW_026948384.1, on the reverse strand, counting down.
TGTTCTGCTTGGAAAGGAGAATCTGGAAATGCATGCATTTTCATTACTCTCTGTATGATTGAAGAGAAAGCAAACTAAGAAGAATCGCTATTTCAACACATAGCCCAACATGGCCTCCACGCAAACATACAAAGTAGGGGAATGTCAAGGTCTGCGTTGTATTCGCAATAACATGGGAATTCAGAATTGATATCCAAATGCAGTCTAGGACACCAGTTCAGTTTCCGGCATGGTTACAGGGAGGCCTGCTCTCAACAACTCGTATAAGCCCTATCAATGGGAAGGCAGAATTCAACTTTTACAACTCGGGTTTGCAGCCCAGTGAAAGACCAGATCTGAAAGACAGTGATGATTCATGTTCTGCTTGGAAAGGAGAATCTGGAAATGCATGCATTTTCATTACTCTCTGTATGACTGAAGAGAAAGCTAACTAAGAAGAATCGCTATTTCAACACATAGCCCAACATGGCCTCCACGCAAACATACAAAGTAGGGGAATGTCAAGGTCTTCGTTGTATTCGCAATAACATGGGAGTTCAGAATTGATATCCAAATGCAGTCTAGGACACCAGTTCAGTTTCCGGCATGGTTACAGGGAGGCCTGCTCTCAACAACTCGTATAAGCCCTATCAATGGGAAGGCAGAATTCAACTTTTACAACTCGAGTTTGCAGCCCAGTGAAAGACCAGATCTGAAAGACAGTGATGATTCATGTTCTGCTTGGAATGGAGAATCTGGAAATGCATGCATTTTCATTACTCTCTGTATGATTGAAGAGAAAGCAAACTAAGAAGAATCGCTATTTCAACACATAGCCCAACATGGCCTCCACCCAAACATACAAAGTAAGGGAATGTCAAGGTCTGCGTTGTATTCGCAATAACATGGGAGTTCAGAATTGATATCCAAATGCAGTCTAGGACACCAGTTCAGTTTCCGGCATGGTTACAGGGAGGCCTGCTCTCAACAACTCGTATAAGCCCTATCAATGGGAAGGCAGAATTCAACTTTTACAACTCGAGTTTGCAGCCCAGTGAAAGACCAGATCTGAAAGACAGTGATGATTCATGTTCTGCTTGGAAAGGAGAATCTGGAAATGCATGCATTTTCATTACTCTCTGTATGATTGAAGAGAAAGCAAACTAAGAAGAATCGCTATTTCAACACATAGCCCAACATGGCCTCCACGCAAACATACAAAGTAGGGGAATGTCAAGGTCTGCGTTGTATTCGCAATAACATGGGAGTTCAGAATTGATATCCAAATGCAGTCTAGGACACCAGATCAGTTTCCGGCATGGTTACAGGGAGGCCTGCTCTCAAAAACTCGTATAAGCCCTATCAATGGGAAGGCAGAATTCAACTTTTACAACTGGAGTTTGCAGCCCAGTGAAAGACCAGATCTGAAAGACAGTGATGATTCATGTTCTGCTTGGAAAGGAGAATATGGAAATGCATGCATTTTCATTACTCTCTGTATGACTGAAGAGAAACCTAACTAAGAAGAATCGCTATTTCAACACATAGCCCAACATGGCCTCCACGCAAACATACAAAGTAGGGGAATGTCAAGGTCTGCGTTGTATTCGCAATAACATGGGAGTTCAGAATTGATATCCAAACAGTCTAGGACACCAGTTCAGTTTCCGGCATGGTTACAGGGAGGCCTGCTCTAAACAACTCGTATAAGCCCTATCAATGGGAAGGCAGAATTCAACTTTTACAACTCGAGTTTGCAGCCAAGTGAAAGACCAGATCGGAAAGACAGTGATGATTCATGTTCTGCTTGGAATGGAGAATCTGGAAATGCATGCATTTTCATTACTCTCTGTATGATTGAAGAGAAAGCAAACTAAGAAAAATCGCTATTTCAACACATAGCCCAACATGGCCTCCACGGAAACATACAAAGTAAGGGAATGTCAAGGTCTGCGTTGTATTCGCAATAACATGGGCGTTCAGAATTGATATCCAAATGCAGTCTAGGACACCAGTTCAGTTTCCAGCATGGTTACAGGGAGGCCTGCTCTCAACAACTCGTATAAGCCCTATCAATGGGAAGGCAGAATTCAACTTTTACAACTCGAGTTTGCAGCCCAGACCAGATCTGAAAGACAGTGATGATTCATGTTCTGCTTGGAAAGGAGAATATGGAAATGCATGCATTTTCATTACTCTCTGTATGATTGAAGAGAAAGCAAACTAAGAAGAATCGCTATTTCAACACATAGCCCAACATGGCCTCCACGCAAACATACAAAGTAGGGGAATGTCAAGGTCTGCGTTGTATTCGCAATAACATGGGAGTTCAGAATTGATATCCAAATGCAGTCTAGGACACCAGTTCAGTTTCCGGCATGGTTACAGGGAGGCCTGCTCTCAACAACTCGTATAAGCCCTATCAATGGGAAGGCAGAATTCAACTTTTACAACTCGAGTTTGCAGCCCAGTGAAAGACCAGATCTGAAAGACAGTGATGATTCATGTTCTGCTTGGAATGGAGAATCTGGAAATGCATGCATTTTCATTACTCTCTGTATGATTGAAGAGAAAGCAAACTAAGAAAAATCGCTATTTCAACACATAGCCCAACATGGCCTCCACGGAAACATACAAAGTAAGGGAATGTCAAGGTCTGCGTTGTATTCGCAATAACATGGGCGTTCAGAATTGATATCCAAATGCAGTCTAGGACACCAGTTCAGTTTCCGGCATGGTTACAGGGAGGCCTGCTCTCAACAACTCGTATAAGCCCTATCAATGGGAAGGCAGAATTCAACTTTTACAACTCGAGTTTGCAGCCCAGTGAAAGACCAGATCTGAAAGACAGTGATGATTCATGTTCTGCTTGGAAAGGAGAATATGGAAATGCATGCATTTTCATTACTCTCTGTATGATTGAAGAGAAAGCAAACTAAGAAGAATCGCTATTTCAACACATAGCCCAACATGGCCTCCACGCAAACATACAAAGTAGGGGAATGTCAAGGTCTGCGTTGTATTCGCAATAACATGGGAGTTCAGAATTGATATCCAAATGCAGTCTAGGACACCAGTTCAGTTTCCGGCATGGTTACAGGGAGGCCTGCTCTCAACAACTCGTATAAGCCCTATCAATGGGAAGGCAGAATTCAACTTTTACAACTCGAGTTTGCAGCCCAGTGAAAGACCAGATCTGAAAGACAGTGATGATTCATGTTCTGCTTGGAATGGAGAATCTGGAAATGCATGCATTTTCATTACTCTCTGTATGATTGAAGAGAAAGCAAACTAAGAAGAATCGCTATTTCAACACATAGCCCAACATGGCCTCCACCCAAACATACAAAGTAAGGGAATGTCAAGGTCTGCGTTGTATTCGCAATAACATGGGAGTTCAGAATTGATATCCAAATGCAGTCTAGGACACCAGTTCAGTTTCCGGCATGGTTACAGGGAGGCCTGCTCTCAACAACTCGTATAAGCCCTATCAATGGGAAGGCAGAATTCAACTTTTACAACTCGGGTTTGCAGCCCAGTGAAAGACCAGATCTGAAAGACAGTGATGATTCATGTTCTGCTTGGAAAGGAGAATCGGGAAATGCATGCATTTTCATTACTCTCTGTATGATTGAAGAGAAAGCAAACTAAGAAGAATCGCTATTTCAACACATAGCCCAACATGGCCTCCACGCAAACATACAAAGTAGGGGAATGTCAAGGTCTGCGTTGTATTCGCAATAACATGGGAGTTCAGAATTGATATCCAAATGCAGTCTAGGACACCAGTTCAGTTTCCGGCATGGTTACAGGGAGGCCTGCTCTCAACAACTCGTATAAGCCCTATCAATGGGAAGGCAGAATTCAACTTTTACAACTGGAGTTTGCAGCCCAGTGAAAGACCAGATCTGAAAGACAGTGATGATTCATGTTCTGCTTGGAAAGGAGAATATGGAAATGCATGCATTTTCATTACTCTCTGTATGACTGAAGAGAAACCTAACTAAGAAGAATCGCTATTTCAACACATAGCCCAACATGGCCTCCACGCAAACATACAAAGTAAGGGAATGTCAAGGTCTGCGTTGTATTCGCAATAACATGGGAGTTCAGAATTGATATCCAAACAGTCTAGGACACCAGTTCAGTTTCCGGCATGGTTACAGGGAGGCCTGCTCTCAACAACTCGTATAAGCCCTATCAATGGGAAGGCAGAATTCAACTTTTACAACTCGGGTTTGCAGCCCAGTGAAAGACCAGATCTGAAAGACAGTGATGATTCATGTTCTGCTTGGAAAGGAGAATCGGGAAATGCATGCATTTTCATTACTCTCTGTATGATTGAAGAGAAAGCAAACTAAGAAGAATCGCTATTTCAACACATAGCCCAACATGGCCTCCACGCAAACATACAAAGTAGGGGAATGTCAAGGTCTGCGTTGTATTCGCAATAACATGGGAGTTCAGAATTGATATCCAAATGCAGTCTAGGACACCAGTTCAGTTTCCGGCATGGTTACAGGGAGGCCTGCTCTCAACAACTCGTATAAGCCCTATCAATGGGAAGGCAGAATTCAACTTTTACAACTCGGGTTTGCAGCCCAGTGAAAGACCAGATCTGAAAGACAGTGATGATTCATGTTCTGCTTGGAAAGGAGAATCGGGAAATGCATGCATTTTCATTACTCTCTGTATGATTGAAGAGAAAGCAAACTAAGAAGAATCGCTATTTCAACACATAGCCCAACATGGCCTCCACGCAAACATACAAAGTAGGGGAATGTCAAGGTCTGCGTTGTATTCGCAATAACATGGGAGTTCAGAATTGATATCCAAATGCAGTCTAGGACACCAGTTCAGTTTCCGGCATGGTTACAGGGAGGCCTGCTCTCAACAACTCGTATAAGCCCTATCAATGGGAAGGCAGAATTCAACTTTTACAACTCGAGTTTGCAGCCGAGTGAAAGACCAGATCTGAAAGACAGTGATGATTCATGTTCTGCTTGGAAAGGAGAATCGGGAAATGCATGCATTTTCATTACTCTCTGTATGATTGAAGAGAAAGCAAACTAAGAAGAATCACTATTTCAACTCATAGCCCAACATGGCCTCCACGCAAACATACCAAGTAGGGGAATGTCAAGGTCTGCGTTGTATTCGCAATAACATGGGAATTCAGAATTGATATCCAAATGCAGTCTAGGACACCAGTTCAGTTTCCGGCATGGTTACAGGGAGGCCTGCTCTCAACAACTCGTATAAGCCCTATCAATGGGAAGGCAGAATTCAACTTTTACAACTCGAGTTTGCAGCCCAGTGAAAGACCAGATCTGAAAGACAGTGATGATTCATGTTCTGCTTGGAAAGGAGAATCTGGAAATGCATGCATTTTCATTACTCTCTGTATGACTGAAGAGAAAGCTAACTAAGAAGAATCGCTATTTCAACACATAGCCCAACATGGCCTCCACGCAAACATACAAAGTAGGGGAATGTCAAGGTCTTCGTTGTATTCGCAATAACATGGGAGTTCAGAATTGATATCCAAATGCAGTCTAGGACACCAGTTCAGTTTCCGGCATGGTTACAGGGAGGCCTGCTCTCAACAACTCGTATAAGCCCTATCAATGGGAAGGCAGAATTCAACTTTTACAACTCGGGTTTGCAGCCCAGTGAAAGACCAGATCTGAAAGACAGTGATGATTCATGTTCTGCTTGGAAAGGAGAATCGGGAAATGCATGCATTTTCATTACTCTCTGTATGATTGAAGAGAAAGCAAACTAAGAAGAATCGCTATTTCAACACATAGCCCAACATGGCCTCCACGCAAACATACAAAGTAGGGGAATGTCAAGGTCTGCGTTGTATTCGCAATAACATGGGAGTTCAGAATTGATATCCAAATGCAGTCTAGGACACCAGTTCAGTTTCCGGCATGGTTACAGGGAGGCCTGCTCTCAACAACTCGTATAAGCCCTATCAATGGGAAGGCAGAATTCAACTTTTACAACTGGAGTTTGCAGCCCAGTGAAAGACCAGATCTGAAAGACAGTGATGATTCATGTTCTGCTTGGAAAGGAGAATATGGAAATGCATGCATTTTCATTACTCTCTGTATGACTGAAGAGAAACCTAACTAAGAAGAATCGCTATTTCAACACATAGCCCAACATGGCCTCCACGCAAACATACAAAGTAAGGGAATGTCAAGGTCTGCGTTGTATTCGCAATAACATGGGAGTTCAGAATTGATATCCAAACAGTCTAGGACACCAGTTCAGTTTCCGGCATGGTTACAGGGAGGCCTGCTCTCAACAACTCGTATAAGCCCTATCAATGGGAAGGCAGAATTCAACTTTTACAACTCGGGTTTGCAGCCCAGTGAAAGACCAGATCTGAAAGACAGTGATGATTCATGTTCTGCTTGGAAAGGAGAATCGGGAAATGCATGCATTTTCATTACTCTCTGTATGATTGAAGAGAAAGCAAACTAAGAAGAATCGCTATTTCAACACATAGCCCAACATGGCCTCCACGCAAACATACAAAGTAGGGGAATGTCAAGGTCTGCGTTGTATTCGCAATAACATGGGAGTTCAGAATTGATATCCAAATGCAGTCTAGGACACCAGTTCAGTTTCCGGCATGGTTACAGGGAGGCCTGCTCTCAACAACTCGTATAAGCCCTATCAATGGGAAGGCAGAATTCAACTTTTACAACTCAAGTTTGCAGCCCAGTGAAAGACCAGATCTGAAAGACAGTGATGATTCATGTTCTGCTTGGAAAGGAGAATCTGGAAATGCATGCATTTTCATTACTCTCTGTATGATTGAAGAGAAAGCAAACTAAGAAGAATCGCTATTTCAACACATAGCCCAACATGGCCTCCACGCAAACATACAAAGTAGGGGAATGTCAAGGTCTGCGTTGTATTCGCAATAACATGGGAGTTCAGAATTGATATCCAAATGCAGTCTAGGACACCAGTTCAGTTTCCGGCATGGTTACAGGGAGGCCTGCTCTCAACAACTCGTATAAGCCCTATCAATGGGAAGGCAGAATTCAACTTTTACAACTCGAGTTTGCAGCCGAGTGAAAGACCAGATCTGAAAGACAGTGATGATTCATGTTCTGCTTGGAAAGGAGAATCGGGAAATGCATGCATTTTCATTACTCTCTGTATGATTGAAGAGAAAGCAAACTAAGAAGAATCACTATTTCAACTCATAGCCCAACATGGCCTCCACGCAAACATACAAAGTAGGGGAATGTCAAGGTCTGCGTTGTATTCGCAATAACATGGGAATTCAGAATTGATATCCAAATGCAGTCTAGGACACCAGTTCAGTTTCCGGCATGGTTACAGGGAGGCCTGCTCTCAACAACTCGTATAAGCCCTATCAATGGGAAGGCAGAATTCAACTTTTACAACTCGAGTTTGCAGCCCAGTGAAAGACCAGATCTGAAAGACAGTGATGATTCATGTTCTGCTTGGAAAGGAGAATCTGGAAATGCATGCATTTTCATTACTCTCTGTATGACTGAAGAGAAAGCTAACTAAGAAGAATCGCTATTTCAACACATAGCCCAACATGGCCTCCACGCAAACATACAAAGTAGGGGAATGTCAAGGTCTTCGTTGTATTCGCAATAACATGGGAGTTCAGAATTGATATCCAAATGCAGTCTAGGACACCAGTTCAGTTTCCGGCATGGTTACAGGGAGGCCTGCTCTCAACAACTCGTATAAGCCCTATCAATGGGAAGGCAGAATTCAACTTTTACAACTCGAGTTTGCAGCCCAGTGAAAGACCAGATCTGAAAGACAGTGATGATTCATGTTCTGCTTGGAATGGAGAATCTGGAAATGCATGCATTTTCATTACTCTCTGTATGATTGAAGAGAAAGCAAACTAAGAAGAATCGCTATTTCAACACATAGCCCAACATGGCCTCCACGCAAACATACAAAGTAAGGGAATGTCAAGGTCTGCGTTGTATTCGCAATAACATGGGAGTTCAGAATTGATATCCAAACAGTCTAGGACACCAGTTCAGTTTCCGGCATGGGTACAGGGAGGCCTGCTCTCAACAACTCGTATAAGCCCTATCAATGGGAAGGCAGAATTCAACTTTTACAACTCGGGTTTGCAGCCCAGTGAAAGACCAGATCTGAAAGACAGTGATGATTCATGTTCTGCTTGGAAAGGAGAATCGGGAAATGCATGCATTTTCATTACTCTCTGTATGATTGAAGAGAAAGCAAACTAAGAAGAATCGCTATTTCAACACATAGCCCAACATGGCCTCCACGCAAACATACAAAGTAGGGGAATGTCAAGGTCTGCGTTGTATTCGCAATAACATGGGAGTTCAGAATTGATATCCAAATGCAGTCTAGGACACCAGTTCAGTTTCCGGCATGGTTACAGGGAGGCCTGCTCTCAACAACTCGTATAAGCCCTATCAATGGGAAGGCAGAATTCAACTTTTACAACTCAAGTTTGCAGCCCAGTGAAAGACCAGATCTGAAAGACAGTGATGATTCATGTTCTGCTTGGAAAGGAGAATCTGGAAATGCATGCATTTTCATTACTCTCTGTATGATTGAAGAGAAAGCAAACTAAGAAGAATCGCTATTTCAACACATAGCCCAACATGGCCTCCACGCAAACATACAAAGTAGGGGAATGTCAAGGTCTGCGTTGTATTCGCAATAACATGGGAGTTCAGAATTGATATCCAAATGCAGTCTAGGACACCAGTTCAGTTTCCGGCATGGTTACAGGGAGGCCTGCTCTCAACAACTCGTATAAGCCCTATCAATGGGAAGGCAGAATTCAACTTTTACAACTCGAGTTTGTAGCCGAGTGAAAGACCAGATCTGAAAGACAGTGATGATTCATGTTCTGCTTGGAAAGGAGAATCGGGAAATGCATGCATTTTCATTACTCTCTGTATGATTGAAGAGAAAGCAAACTAAGAAGAATCACTATTTCAACTCATAGCCCAACATGGCCTCCACGCAAACATACAAAGTAGGGGAATGTCAAGGTCTGCGTTGTATTCGCAATAACATGGGAATTCAGAATTGATATCCAAATGCAGTCTAGGACACCAGTTCAGTTTCCGGCATGGTTACAGGGAGGCCTGCTCTCAACAACTCGTATAAGCCCTATCAATGGGAAGGCAGAATTCAACTTTTACAACTCGGGTTTGCAGCCCAGTGAAAGACCAGATCTGAAAGACAGTGATGATTCATGTTCTGCTTGGAAAGGAGAATCTGGAAATGCATGCATTTTCATTACTCTCTGTATGACTGAAGAGAAAGCTAACTAAGAAGAATCGCTATTTCAACACATAGCCCAACATGGCCTCCACGCAAACATACAAAGTAGGGGAATGTCAAGGTCTTCGTTGTATTCGCAATAACATGGGAGTTCAGAATTGATATCCAAATGCAGTCTAGGACACCAGTTCAGTTTCCGGCATGGTTACAGGGAGGCCTGCTCTCAACAACTCGTATAAGCCCTATCAATGGGAAGGCAGAATTCAACTTTTACAACTCGAGTTTGCAGCCCAGTGAAAGACCAGATCTGAAAGACAGTGATGATTCATGTTCTGCTTGGAATGGAGAATCTGGAAATGCATGCATTTTCATTACTCTCTGTATGATTGAAGAGAAAGCAAACTAAGAAGAATCGCTATTTCAACACATAGCCCAACATGGCCTCCACCCAAACATACAAAGTAAGGGAATGTCAAGGTCTGCGTTGTATTCGCAATAACATGGGAGTTCAGAATTGATATCCAAATGCAGTCTAGGACACCAGTTCAGTTTCCGGCATGGTTACAGGGAGGCCTGCTCTCAACAACTCGTATAAGCCCTATCAATGGGAAGGCAGAATTCAACTTTTACAACTCGAGTTTGCAGCCCAGTGAAAGACCAGATCTGAAAGACAGTGATGATTCATGTTCTGCTTGGAAAGGAGAATCTGGAAATGCATGCATTTTCATTACTCTCTGTATAATTGAAGAGAAAGCAAACTAAGAAGAATCGCTATTTCAACACATAGCCCAACATGGCCTCCACGCAAACATACAAAGTAGGGGAATGTCAAGGTCTGCGTTGTATTCGCAATAACATGGGAGTTCAGAATTGATATCCAAATGCAGTCTAGGACACCAGATCAGTTTCCGGCATGGTTACAGGGAGGCCTGCTCTCAACAACTCGTATAAGCCCTATCAATGGGAAGGCAGAATTCAACTTTTACAACTGGAGTTTGCAGCCCAGTGAAAGACCAGATCTGAAAGACAGTGATGATTCATGTTCTGCTTGGAAAGGAGAATATGGAAATGCATGCATTTTCATTACTCTCTGTATGACTGAAGAGAAACCTAACTAAGAAGAATCGCTATTTCAACACATAGCCCAACATGGCCTCCACGCAAACATACAAAGTAGGGGAATGTCAAGGTCTGCGTTGTATTCGCAATAACATGGGAGTTCAGAATTGATATCCAAACAGTCTAGGACACCAGTTCAGTTTCCGGCATGGTTACAGGGAGGCCTGCTCTAAACAACTCGTATAAGCCCTATCAATGGGAAGGCAGAATTCAACTTTTACAACTCGAGTTTGCAGCCCAGTGAAAGACCAGATCGGAAAGACAGTGATGATTCATGTTCTGCTTGGAATGGAGAATCTGGAAATGCATGCATTTTCATTACTCTCTGTATGATTGAAGAGAAAGCAAACTAAGAAAAATCGCTATTTCAACACATAGCCCAACATGGCCTCCACGGAAACATACAAAGTAAGGGAATGTCAAGGTCTGCGTTGTATTCGCAATAACATGGGCGTTCAGAATTGATATCCAAATGCAGTCTAGGACACCAGTTCAGTTTCCAGCATGGTTACAGGGAGGCCTGCTCTCAACAACTCGTATAAGCCCTATCAATGGGAAGGCAGAATTCAACTTTTACAACTCGAGTTTGCAGCCCAGACCAGATCTGAAAGACAGTGATGATTCATGTTCTGCTTGGAAAGGAGAATATGGAAATGCATGCATTTTCATTACTCTCTGTATGATTGAAGAGAAAGCAAACTAAGAAGAATCGCTATTTCAACACATAGCCCAACATGGCCTCCACGCAAACATACAAAGTAGGGGAATGTCAAGGTCTGCGTTGTATTCGCAATAACATGGGAGTTCAGAATTGATATCCAAATGCAGTCTAGGACACCAGTTCAGTTTCCGGCATGGTTACAGGGAGGCCTGCTCTCAACAACTCGTATAAGCCCTATCAATGGGAAGGCAGAATTCAACTTTTACAACTCGAGTTTGCAGCCCAGTGAAAGACCAGATCGGAAAGACAGTGATGATTCATGTTCTGCTTGGAATGGAGAATCTGGAAATGCATGCATTTTCATTACTCTCTGTATGATTGAAGAGAAAGCAAACTAAGAAAAATCGCTATTTCAACACATAGCCCAACATGGCCTCCACGGAAACATACAAAGTAAGGGAATGTCAAGGTCTGCGTTGTATTCGCAATAACATGGGCGTTCAGAATTGATATCCAAATGCAGTCTAGGACACCAGTTCAGTTTCCAGCATGGTTACAGGGAGGCCTGCTCTCAACAACTCGTATAAGCCCTATCAATGGGAAGGCAGAATTCAACTTTTACAACTCGAGTTTGCAGCCCAGACCAGATCTGAAAGACAGTGATGATTCATGTTCTGCTTGGAAAGGAGAATATGGAAATGCATGCATTTGCATTACTCTCTGTATGATTGAAGAGAAAGCAAACTAAGAAGAATCGCTATTTCAACACATAGCCCAACATGGCCTCCACGCAAACATACAAAGTAGGGGAATGTCAAGGTCTGCGTTGTATTCGCAATAACATGGGAGTTCAGAATTGATATCCAAATGCAGTCTAGGACACCAGTTCAGTTTCCGGCATGGTTACAGGGAGGCCTGCTCTCAACAACTCGTATAAGCCCTATCAATGGGAAGGCAGAATTCAACTTTTACAACTCGAGTTTGCAGCCCAGTGAAAGACCAGATCTGAAAGACAGTGATGATTCATGTTCTGCTTGGAATGGAGAATCTGGAAATGCATGCATTTTCATTACTCTCTGTATGATTGAAGAGAAAGCAAACTAAGAAAAATCGCTATTTCAACACATAGCCCAACATGGCCTCCACGGAAACATACAAAGTAAGGGAATGTCAAGGTCTGCGTTGTATTCGCAATAACATGGGCGTTCAGAATTGATATCCAAATGCAGTCTAGGACACCAGTTCAGTTTCCAGCATGGTTACAGGGAGGCCTGCTCTCAACAACTCGTATAAGCCCTATCAATGGGAAGGCAGAATTCAACTTTTACAACTCGAGTTTGCAGCCCAGTGAAAGACCAGATCTGAAAGACAGTGATGATTCATGTTCTGCTTGGAAAGGAGAATATGGAAATGCATGCATTTTCATTACTCTCTGTATGATTGAAGAGAAAGCAAACTAAGAAGAATCGCTATTTCAACACATAGCCCAACATGGCCTCCACGCAAACATACAAAGTAGGGGAATGTCAAGGTCTGCGTTGTATTCGCAATAACATGGGAGTTCAGAATTGATATCCAAATGCAGTCTAGGACACCAGTTCAGTTTCCGGCATGGTTACAGGGAGGCCTGCTCTCAACAACTCGTATAAGCCCTATCAATGGGAAGGCAGAATTCAACTTTTACAACTCGAGTTTGCAGCCCAGTGAAAGACCAGATCTGAAAGACAGTGATGATTCATGTTCTGCTTGGAATGGAGAATCTGGAAATGCATGCATTTTCATTACTCTCTGTATGATTGAAGAGAAAGCAAACTAAGAAGAATCGCTATTTCAACACATAGCCCAACATGGCCTCCACCCAAACATACAAAGTAAGGGAATGTCAAGGTCTGCGTTGTATTCGCAATAACATGGGAGTTCAGAATTGATATCCAAATGCAGTCTAGGACACCAGTTCAGTTTCCGGCATGGTTACAGGGAGGCCTGCTCTCAACAACTCGTATAAGCCCTATCAATGGGAAGGCAGAATTCAACTTTTACAACTCGAGTTTGCAGCCCAGTGAAAGACCAGATCTGAAAGACAGTGATGATTCATGTTCTGCTTGGAATGGAGAATCTGGAAATGCATGCATTTTCATTACTCTCTGTATGATTGAAGAGAAAGCAAACTAAGAAGAATCGCTATTTCAACACATAGCCCAACATGGCCTCCACGCAAACATACAAAGTAGGGGAATGTCAAGGTCTGCGTTGTATTCGCAATAACATGGGAGTTCAGAATTGATATCCAAATGCAGTCTAGGACACCAGTTCAGTTTCCGGCATGGTTACAGGGAGGCCTGCTCTCAACAACTCGTATAAGCCCTATCAATGGGAAGGCAGAATTCAACTTTTACAACTCGAGTTTGCAGCCCAGTGAAAGACCAGATCTGAAAGACAGTGATGATTCATGTTCTGCTTGGAATGGAGAATCTGGAAATGCATGCATTTTCATTACTCTCTGTGTGATTGAAGAGAAAGCAAACTAAGAAGAATCGCTATTTCAACACATAGCCCAACATGGCCTCCACGCAAACATACAAAGTAAGGGAATGTCAAGGTCTGCGTTGTATTCGCAATAACATGGGAGTTCAGAATTGATATCCAAATGCAGTCTAGGACACCAGTTCAGTTTCCGGCATGGTTAGAGGGAGGCCTGCTCTCAACAACTCGTATAAGCCCTATCAATGGGAAGGCAGAATTCAACTTTTACAACTCGGGTTTGCAGCCCAGTGAAAGACCAGATCTGAAAGACAGTGATGATTCATGTTCTGCTTGGAAAGGAGAATCTGGAAATGCATGCATTTTCATTACTCACTGTATGATTGAAGAGAAAGCAAACTAAGAAGAATCGCTATTTCAACACATAGCCCAACATGGCCTCCACGCAAACATACAAAGTAGGGGAATGTCAAGGTCTGCGTTGTATTCGCAATAACATGGGAGTTCAGAATTGATATCCAAATGCAGTCTAGGACACCAGTTCAGTTTCCGGCATGGTTACAGGGAGGCCTGCTCTCAAAAACTCGTATAAGCCCTATCAATGGGAAGGCAGAATTCAACTTTTACAACTCGAGTTTGCAGCCCAGTGAAAGACCAGATCTGAAAGACAGTGATGATTCATGTTCTGCTTGGAATGGAGAATCTGGAAATGCATGCATTTTCATTACTCTCTGTATGATTGAAGAGAAAGCAAACTAAGAAGAATCGCTATTTCAACACATAGCCCAACATGGCCTCCACCCAAACATACAAAGTAAGGGAATGTCAAGGTCTGCGTTGTATTCGCAATAACATGGGAGTTCAGAATTGATATCCAAATGCAGTCTAGGACACCAGTTCACTTTCCGGCATGGTTACAGGGAGGCCTGCTCTCAACAACTCGTATAAGCCCTATCAATGGGAAGGCAGAATTCAACTTTTACAACTCGGGTTTGCAGCCCAGTGAAAGACCAGATCTGAAAGACAGTGATGATTCATGTTCTGCTTGGAAAGGAGAATCTGGAAATGCATGCATTTTCATTACTCTCTGTATGATTGAAGAGAAAGCAAACTAAGAAGAATCGCTATTTCAACACATAGCCCAACATGGCCTCCACGCAAACATACAAAGTAGGGGAATGTCAAGGTCTGCGTTGTATTCGCAATAACATGGGAGTTCAGAATTGATATCCAAATGCAGTCTAGGACACCAGTTCAGTTTCCGGCATGGTTACAGGGAGGTCTGCTCTCAACAACTCGTATAAGCCCTATCAATGGGAAGGCAGAATTCAACTTTTACAACTCGAGTTTGCAGCCCAGTGAAAGACCAGATCTGAAAGACAGTGATGATTCATGTTCTGCTTGGAATGGAGAATCTGGAAATGCATGCATTTTCATTACTCTCTGTATGATTGAAGAGAAAGCAAACTAAGAAGAATCGCTATTTCAACACATAGCCCAACATGGCCTCCACCCAAACATACAAAGTAAGGGAATGTCAAGGTCTGCGTTGTATTCGCAATAACATGGGAGTTCAGAATTGATATCCAAATGCAGTCTAGGACACCAGTTCAGTTTCCGGCATGGTTACAGGGAGGCCTGCTCTCAACAACTCGTATAAGCCCTATCAATGGGAAGGCAGAATTCAACTTTTACAACTCGGGTTTGCAGCCCAGTGAAAGACCAGATCTGAAAGACAGTGATGATTCATGTTCTGCTTGGAAAGGAGAATCTGGAAATGCATGCATTTTCATTACTCTCTGTATGATTGAAGAGAAAGCAAACTAAGAAGAATCGCTATTTCAACACATAGCCCAACATGGCCTCCACGCAAACATACAAAGTAGGGGAATGTCAAGGTCTGCGTTGTATTCGCAATAACATGGGAGTTCAGAATTGATATCCAAATGCAGTCTAGGACACCAGTTCAGTTTCCGGCATGGTTACAGGGAGGCCTGCTCTCAACAACTCGTATAAGCCCTATCAATGGGAAGGCAGAATTCAACTTTTACAACTCGAGTTTGCAGCCCAGTGAAAGACCAGATCTGAAAGACAGTGATGATTCATGTTCTGCTTGGAATGGAGAATCTGGAAATGCATGCATTTTCATTACTCTCTGTGTGATTGAAGAGAAAGCAAACTAAGAAGAATCGCTATTTCAACACATAGCCCAACATGGCCTCCACGCAAACATACAAAGTAAGGGAATGTCAAGGTCTGCGTTGTATTCGCAATAACATGGGAGTTCAGAATTGATATCCAAATGCAGTCTAGGACACCAGTTCAGTTTCCGGCATGGTTACAGGGAGGCCTGCTCTCAACAACTCGTATAAGCCCTATCAATGGGAAGGCAGAATTCAACTTTTACAACTCGGGTTTGCAGCCCAGTGAAAGACCAGATCTGAAAGACAGTGATGATTCATGTTCTGCTTGGAAAGGAGAATCTGGAAATGCATGCATTTTCATTACTCACTGTATGATTGAAGAGAAAGCAAACTAAGAAGAATCGCTATTTCAACACATAGCCCAACATGGCCTCCACGCAAACATACAAAGTAGGGGAATGTCAAGGTCTGCGTTGTATTCGCAATAACATGGGAGTTCAGAATTGATATCCAAATGCAGTCTAGGACACCAGTTCAGTTTCCGGCATGGTTACAGGGAGGCCTGCTCTCAACAACTCTTATAAGCCCTATCAATGGGAAGGCAGAATTCAACTTTTACAACTCGAGTTTGCAGCCCAGTGAAAGACCAGATCTGAAAGACAGTGATGATTCATGTTCTGCTTGGAATGGAGAATCTGGAAATGCATGCATTTTCATTACTCTCTGTATAATTGAAGAGAAAGCAAACTAAGAAGAATCGCTATTTCAACACATAGCCCAACATGGCCTCCACGCAAACATACAAAGTAGGGGAATGTCAAGGTCTGCGTTGTATTCGCAATAACATGGGAGTTCAGAATTGATATCCAAATGCAGTCTAGGACACCAGTTCAGTTTCCGGCATGGTTACAGGGAGGCCTGCTCTCAACAACTCGTATAAGCCCTACCAATGGGAAGGCAGAATTCAACTTTTACAACTCGAGTTTGCAGCCCAGTGAAACACCAGATCTGAAAGACAGTGATGATTCATGTTCTGCTTGGAATGGAGAATCTGGAAATGCATGCATTTTCATTACTCTCTGTATGATTGAAGAGAAAGCAAACTAAGAAGAATCGCTATTTCAACACATAGCCCAACATGGCCTCCACGCAAACATACAAAGTAAGGGAATGTCAAGGTCTGCGTTGTATTCGCAATAACATGGGAGTTCAGAATTGATATCCAAATGCAGTCTAGGACACCAGTTCAGTTTCCGGCATGGTTACAGGGAGGCCTGCTCTCAACAACTCGTATAAGCCCTATCAATGGGAAGGCAGAATTCAACTTTTACAACTCGGGTTTGCAGCCCAGTGAAAGACCAGATCTGAAAGACAGTGATGATTCATGTTCTGCTTGGAAAGGAGAATCTGGAAATGCATGCATTTTCATTACTCTCTGTATGATTGAAGAGAAAGCAAACTAAGAAGAATCGCTATTTCAACACATAGCCCAACATGGCCTCCACGCAAACATACAAAGTAGGGGAATGTCAAGGTCTGCGTTGTATTCGCAATAACATGGGAGTTCAGAATTGATATCCAAATGCAGTCTAGGACACCAGTTCAGTTTCCGGCATGGTTACAGGGAGGCCTGCTCTCAACAACTCGTATAAGCCCTATCAATGGGAAGGCAGAATTCAACTTTTACAACTCGAGTTTGCAGCCCAGTGAAAGACCAGATCTGAAAGACAGTGATGATTCATGTTCTGCTTGGAATGGAGAATCTGGAAATGCATGCATTTTCATTACTCTCTGTGTGATTGAAGAGAAAGCAAACTAAGAAGAATCGCTATTTCAACACATAGCCCAACATGGCCTCCACGCAAACATACAAAGTAAGGGAATGTCAAGGTCTGCGTTGTATTCGCAATAACATGGGAGTTCAGAATTGATATCCAAATGCAGTCTAGGACACCAGTTCAGTTTCCGGCATGGTTACAGGGAGGCCTGCTCTCAACAACTCGTATAAGCCCTATCAATGGGAAGGCAGAATTCAACTTTTACAACTCGGGTTTGCAGCCCAGTGAAAGACCAGATCTGAAAGACAGTGATGATTCATGTTCTGCTTGGAAAGGAGAATCTGGAAATGCATGCATTTTCATTACTCACTGTATGATTGAAGAGAAAGCAAACTAAGAAGAATCGCTATTTCAACACATAGCCCAACATGGCCTCCACGCAAACATACAAAGTAGGGGAATGTCAAGGTCTGCGTTGTATTCGCAATAACATGGGAGTTCAGAATTGATATCCAAATGCAGTCTAGGACACCAGTTCAGTTTCCGGCATGGTTACAGGGAGGCCTGCTCTCAACAACTCTTATAAGCCCTATCAATGGGAAGGCAGAATTCAACTTTTACAACTCAAGTTTGCAGCCCAGTGAAAGACCAGATCTGAAAGGCAGTGATGATTAATGTTCTGCTTGGAAAGGAGAATCTGGAAATGCATGCATTTTCATTACTCTCTGTATGATTGAAGAGAAAGCAAACTAAGAAGAATCGCTATTTCAACACATAGCCCAACATGGCCTCCACGCAAACATACAAAGTAAGGGAATGTCAAGGTCTGCGTTGTATTCGCAATAACATGGGCGTTCAGAATTGATATCCAAATGCAGTCTAGGACACCAGTTCAGTTTCCAGCATGGTTACAGGGAGGCCTGCTCTCAACAAATCCTATAAGCCCTATCAATGGGAAGGCAGAATTCAACTTTTACAACTCGAGTTTGCAGCCCAGTGAAAGACCAGATCTGAAAGACAGTGATGATTCATGTTCTGCTTGGAATGGAGAATCTGGAAATGCATGCATTTTCATTACTCTCTGTATGATTGAAGAGAAAGCAAACTAAGAAGAATCGCTATTTCAACACATAGCCCAACATGGCCTCCACCCAAACATACAAAGTAAGGGAATGTCAAGGTCTGCGTTGTATTCGCAATAACATGGGAGTTCAGAATTGATATCCAAATGCAGTCTAGGACACCAGTTCAGTTTCCGGCATGGTTACAGGGAGGCCTGCTCTCAACAACTCGTATAAGCCCTATCAATGGGAAGGCAGAATTCAACTTTTACAACTCGGGTTTGCAGCCCAGTGAAAGACCAGATCTGAAAGACAGTGATGATTCATGTTCTGCTTGGAAAGGAGAATCTGGAAATGCATGCATTTTCATTACTCTCTGTATGATTGAAGAGAAAGCAAACTAAGAAGAATCGCTATTTCAACACATAGCCCAACATGGCCTCCACGCAAACATACAAAGTAGGGGAATGTCAAGGTCTGCGTTGTATTCGCAATAACATGGGAGTTCAGAATTGATATCCAAATGCAGTCTAGGACACCAGTTCAGTTTCCGGCATGGTTACAGGGAGGCCTGCTCTCAACAACTCGTATAAGCCCTATCAATGGGAAGGCAGAATTCAACTTTTACAACTCGGGTTTGCAGCCCAGTGAAAGACCAGATCTGAAAGACAGTGATGATTCATGTTCTGCTTGGAATGGAGAATCTGGAAATGCATGCATTTTCATTACTCTCTGTATGATTGAAGAGAAAGCAAACTAAGAAGAATCGCTATTTCAACACATAGCCCAACATGGCCTCCACGCAAACATACAAAGTAGGGGAATGTCAAGGTCTGCGTTGTATTCGCAATTACATGGGAGTTCAGAATTGATATCCAAATGCAGTCTAGGACACCAGTTCAGTTTCCGGCATGCTTACAGGGAGGCCTGCTCTCAACAACTCTTATAAGCCCTATCAATGGGAAGGCAGAATTCAACTTTTACAACTCAAGTTTGCAGCCCAGTGAAAGACCAGATCTGAAAGGCAGTGATGATTAATGTTCTGCTTGGAAAGGAGAATCTGGAAATGCATGCACTTTCATTACTCTCTGTATGATTGAAGAGAAAGCAAACTAAGAAGAATCGCTATTTCAACACATAGCCCAACATGGCCTCCACGCAAACATACAAAGTAAGGGAATGTCAAGGTCTGCGTTGTATTCGCAATAACATGGGCGTTCAGAATTGATATCCAAATGCAGTCTAGGACACCAGTTCAGTTTCCAGCATTGTTACAGGGAGGCCTGCTCTCAACAACTCGTATAAGCCCTATCAATGGGAAGGCAGAATTCAACTTTTACAACTCGAGTTTGCAGCCCAGTGAAAGACCAGATCTGAAAGACAGTGATGATTCATGTTCTGCTTGGAATGGAGAATCTGGAAATGCATGCATTTTCATTACTCTCTGTATGATTGAAGAGAAAGCAAACTAAGAAGAATCGCTATTTCAACACATAGCCCAACATGGCCTCCACGCAAACATACAAAGTAGGGGAATGTCAAGGTCTTCGTTGTATTCGCAATAACATGGGAGTTCAGAATTGATATCCAAATGCAGTCTAGGACACCAGTTCAGTTTCCGGCATGGTTACAGGGAGGCCTGCTCTCAACAACTCGTATAAGCCCTATCAATGGGAAGGCAGAATTCAACTTTTACAACTCGAGTTTGCAGCCCAGTGAAAGACCAGATCTGAAAGACAGTGATGATTCATGTTCTGCTTGGAAAGGAGAATCTGGAAATGCATGCATTTTCTTTACTCTCTGTATGACTGAAGAGAAAGCAAACTAAGAAGAATCGCTATTTCAACACATAGCCCAACATGGCCTCCACGCAAACATACAAAGTAAGGGAATGTCAAGGTCTGCGTTGTATTCGCAATAACATGGGAGTTCAGAATTGATATCCAAATGCAGTCTAGGACACCAGTTCAGTTTCCAGCATGGTTACAGGGAGGCCTGCTCTCAACATCTCGTATAAGCCCTATCAATGGGAAGGCAGAATTCAACTTTTACAACTCAAGTTTGCAGCCCAGTGAAAGACCAGATCTGAAAGGCAGTGATGATTAATGTTCTGCTTGGAAAGGAGAATCTGGAAATGCATGCATTTTCATTACTCTCTGTATGATTGAAGAGAAAGCAAACTAAGAAGAATCGCTATTTCAACACATAGCCCAACATGGCCTCCACGCAAACATACAAAGTTAGGGAATGTCAAGGTCTGCGTTGTATTCGCAATAACATGGGCGTTCAGAATTGATATCCAAATGCAGTCTAGGACACCAGTTCAGTTTCCAGCATGGTTACAGGGAGGCCTGCTCTCAACAACTCGTATAAGCCCTATCAATGGGAAGGCAGAATTCAACTTTTACAACTCGAGTTTGCAGCCCAGTGAAAGACCAGATCTGAAAGACAGTGATGATTCATGTTCTGCTTGGAAAGGAGAATCTGGAAATGCATGCATTTTCATTACTTTCTGTATGATTGAAGAGAAAGCAAACTAAGAAGAATCGCTATTTCAACACATAGCCCAACATGGCCTCCACGCAAACATACAAAGTAGGGGAATGTCAAGGTCTGCGTTGTATTCGCAATAACATGGGAGTTCAGAATTGATATCCAAATGCAGTCTAGGACACCAGTTCAGTTTCCGGCATGGTTACAGGGAGGCCTGCTCTCAACAACTCGTATAAGCCCTATCAATGGGAAGGCAGAATTCAACTTTTACAACTCGGGTTTGCAGCCCAGTGAAAGACCAGATCTGAAAGACAGTGATGATTCATGTTCTGCTTGGAATGGAGAATCTGGAAATGCATGCATTTTCATTACTCTCTGTATGATTGAAGAGAAAGCAAACTAAGAAGAATCGCTATTTCAACACATAGCCCAACATGGCCTCCACGCAAACATACAAAGTAGGGGAATGTCAAGGTCTGCGTTGTATTCGCAATAACATGGGAGTTCAGAATTGATATCCAAATGCAGTCTAGGACACCAGTTCAGTTTCCGGCATGCTTACAGGGAGGCCTGCTCTCAACAACTCTTATAAGCCCTATCAATGGGAAGGCAGAATTCAACTTTTACAACTCAAGTTTGCAGCCCAGTGAAAGACCAGATCTGAAAGGCAGTGATGATTAATGTTCTGCTTGGAAAGGAGAATCTGGAAATGCATGCACTTTCATTACTCTCTGTATGATTGAAGAGAAAGCAAACTAAGAAGAATCGCTATTTCAACACATAGCCCAACATGGCCTCCACGCAAACATACAAAGTAAGGGAATGTCAAGGTCTGCGTTGTATTCGCAATAACATGGGCGTTCAGAATTGATATCCAAATGCAGTCTAGGACACCAGTTCAGTTTCCAGCATTGTTACAGGGAGGCCTGCTCTCAATAACTCGTATAAGCCCTATCAATGGGAAGGCAGAATTCAACTTTTACAACTCGAGTTTGCAGCCCAGTGAAAGACCAGATCTGAAAGACAGTGATGATTCATGTTCTGCTTGGAATGGAGAATCTGGAAATGCATGCATTTTCATTACTCTCTGTATGATTGAAGAGAAAGCAAACTAAGAAGAATCGCTATTTCAACACATAGCCCAACATGGCCTCCACGCAAACATACAAAGTAGGGGAATGTCAAGGTCTTCGTTGTATTCGCAATAACATGGGAGTTCAGAATTGATATCCAAATGCAGTCTAGGACACCAGTTCAGTTTCCGGCATGGTTACAGGAAGGCCTGCTCTCAACAACTCGTATAAGCCCTATCAATGGGAAGGCAGAATTCAACTTTTACAACTCGAGTTTGCAGCCCAGTGAAAGACCAGATCTGAAAGACAGTGATGATTCATGTTCTGCTTGGAATGGAGAATCTGGAAATGCATGCATTTTCATTACTCTCTGTATGATTGAAGAGAAAGCAAACTAAGAAGAATCGCTATTTCAACACATAGCCCAACATGGCCTCCACGCAAACATACAAAGTAGGGGAATGTCAAGGTCTTCGTTGTATTCGCAATAACATGGGAGTTCAGAATTGATATCCAAATGCAGTCTAGGACACCAGTTCAGTTTCCGGCATGGTTACAGGGAGGCCTGCTCTCAACAACTCGTATAAGCCCTATCAATGGGAAGGCAGAATTCAACTTTTACAACTCGAGTTTGCAGCCCAGTGAAAGACCAGATCTGAAAGACAGTGATGATTCATGTTCTGCTTGGAAAGGAGAATCTGGAAATGCATGCATTTTCTTTACTCTCTGTATGACTGAAGAGAAAGCAAACTAAGAAGAATCGCTATTTCAACACATAGCCCAACATGGCCTCCACGCAAACATACAAAGTAAGGGAATGTCAAGGTCTGCGTTGTATTCGCAATAACATGGGAGTTCAGAATTGATATCCAAATGCAGTCTAGGACACCAGTTCAGTTTCCGGCATGGTTACAGGGAGGCCTGCTCTCAACAACTCGTATAAGCCCTATCAATGGGAAGGCAGAATTCAACTTTTACAACTCGGGTTTGCAGCCCAGTGAAAGACCAGATCTGAAAGACAGTGATGATTCATGTTCTGCTTGGAATGGAGAATCTGGAAATGCATGCATTTTCATTACTCTCTGTATGATTGAAGAGAAAGCAAACTAAGAAGAATCGCTATTTCAACACATAGCCCAACATGGCCTCCACGCAAACATACAAAGTAGGGGAATGTCAAGGTCTGCGTTGTATTCGCAATAACATGGGAGTTCAGAATTGATATCCAAATGCAGTCTAGGACACCAGTTCAGTTTCCGGCATGCTTACAGGGAGGCCTGCTCTCAACAACTCTTATAAGCCCTATCAATGGGAAGGCAGAATTCAACTTTTACAACTCAAGTTTGCAGCCCAGTGAAAGACCAGATCTGAAAGGCAGTGATGATTAATGTTCTGCTTGGAAAGGAGAATCTGGAAATGCATGCACTTTCATTACTCTCTGTATGATTGAAGAGAAAGCAAACTAAGAAGAATCGCTATTTCAACACATAGCCCAACATGGCCTCCACGCAAACATACAAAGTAAGGGAATGTCAAGGTCTGCGTTGTATTCGCAATAACATGGGCGTTCAGAATTGATATCCAAATGCAGTCTAGGACACCAGTTCAGTTTCCAGCATTGTTACAGGGAGGCCTGCTCTCAACAACTCGTATAAGCCCTATCAATGGGAAGGCAGAATTCAACTTTTACAACTCGAGTTTGCAGCCCAGTGAAAGACCAGATCTGAAAGACAGTGATGATTCATGTTCTGCTTGGAATGGAGAATCTGGAAATGCATGCATTTTCATTACTCTCTGTATGATTGAAGAGAAAGCAAACTAAGAAGAATCGCTATTTCAACACATAGCCCGACATGGCCTCCACGCAAACATACAAAGTAGGGGAATGTCAAAGTCTTCGTTGTATTCGCAATAACATGGGAGTTCAGAATTGATATCCAAATGCAGTCTAGGACACCAGTTCAGTTTCCGGCATGGTTACAGGGAGGCCTGCTCTCAACAACTCGTATAAGCCCTATCAATGGGAAGGCAGAATTCAACTTTTACAACTCGAGTTTGCAGCCCAGTGAAAGACCAGATCTGAAAGACAGTGATGATTCATGTTCTGCTTGGAAAGGAGAATCTGGAAATGCATGCATTTTCTTTACTCTCTGTATGACTGAAGAGAAAGCAAACTAAGAAGAATCGCTATTTCAACACATAGCCCAACATGGCCTCCACGCAAACATACAAAGTAAGGGAATGTCAAGGTCTGCGTTGTATTCGCAATAACATGGGAGTTCAGAATTGATATCCAAATGCAGTCTAGGACACCAGTTCAGTTTCCAGCATGGTTACAGGGAGGCCTGCTCTCAACATCTCGTATAAGCCCTATCAATGGGAAGGCAGAATTCAACTTTTACAACTCAAGTTTGCAGCCCAGTGAAAGACCAGATCTGAAAGGCAGTGATGATTAATGTTCTGCTTGGAAAGGAGAATCTGGAAATGCATGCATTTTCATTACTCTCTGTATGATTGAAGAGAAAGCAAACTAAGAAGAATCGCTATTTCAACACATAGCCCAACATGGCCTCCACGCAAACATACAAAGTTAGGGAATGTCAAGGTCTGCGTTGTATTCGCAATAACATGGGCGTTCAGAATTGATATCCAAATGCAGTCTAGGACACCAGTTCAGTTTCCAGCATGGTTACAGGGAGGCCTGCTCTCAACAACTCGTATAAGCCCTATCAATGGGAAGGCAGAATTCAACTTTTACAACTCGAGTTTGCAGCCCAGTGAAAGACCAGATCTGAAAGACAGTGATGATTCATGTTCTGCTTGGAAAGGAGAATCTGGAAATGCATGCATTTTCATTACTCTCTGTATGATTGAAGAGAAAGCAAACTAAGAAGAATCGCTATTTCAACACATAGCCCAACATGGCCTCCACGCAAACATACAAAGTAGGGGAATGTCAAGGTCTGCGTTGTATTCGCAATAACATGGGAGTTCTGAATTGATATCCAAATGCAGTCTAGGACACCAGTTCAGTTTCCGGCATGGTTACAGGGAGGCCTGCTCTCAACAACTCGTATAAGCCCTATCAATGGGAAGGCAGAATTCAACTTTTACAACTCGGGTTTGCAGCCCAGTGAAAGACCAGATCTGAAAGACAGTGATGATTCATGTTCTGCTTGGAATGGAGAATCTGGAAATGCATGCATTTTCATTACTCTCTGTATGATTGAAGAGAAAGCAAACTAAGAAGAATCGCTATTTCAACACATAGCCCAACATGGCCTCCACGCAAACATACAAAGTAGGGGAATGTCAAGGTCTGCGTTGTATTCGCAATAACATGGGAGTTCAGAATTGATATCCAAATGCAGTCTAGGACACCAGTTCAGTTTCCGGCATGCTTACAGGGAGGCCTGCTCTCAACAACTCTTATAAGCCCTATCAATGGGAAGGCAGAATTCAACTTTTACAACTCAAGTTTGCAGCCCAGTGAAAGACCAGATCTGATAGGCAGTGATGATTAATGTTCTGCTTGGAAAGGAGAATCTGGAAATGCATGCACTTTCATTACTCTCTGTATGATTGAAGAGAAAGCAAACTAAGAAGAATCGCTATTTCAACACATAGCCCAACATGGCCTCCACGCAAACATACAAAGTAAGGGAATGTCAAGGTCTGCGTTGTATTCGCAATAACATGGGCGTTCAGAATTGATATCCAAATGCAGTCTAGGACACCAGTTCAGTTTCCAGCATTGTTACAGGGAGGCCTGCTCTCAACAACTCGTATAAGCCCTATCAATGGGAAGGCAGAATTCAACTTTTACAACTCGAGTTTGCAGCCCAGTGAAAGACCAGATCTGAAAGACAGTGATGATTCATGTTCTGCTTGGAATGGAGAATCTGGAAATGCATGCATTTTCATTACTCTCTGTATGATTGAAGAGAAAGCAAACTAAGAAGAATCGCTATTTCAACACATAGCCCAACATGGCCTCCACGCAAACATACAAAGTAGGGGAATGTCAAGGTCTTCGTTGTATTCGCAATAACATGGGAGTTCAGAATTGATATCCAAATGCAGTCTAGGACACCAGTTCAGTTTCCGGCATGGTTACAGGGAGGCCTGCTCTCAACAACTCGTATAAGCCCTATCAATGGGAAGGCAGAATTCAACTTTTACAACTCGGGTTTGCAGCCCAGTGAAAGACCAGATCTGAAAGACAGTGATGATTCATGTTCTGCTTGGAAAGGAGAATCTGGAAATGCATGCATTTTCTTTACTCTCTGTATGACTGAAGAGAAAGCAAACTAAGAAGAATCGCTATTTCAACACATAGCCCAACATGGCCTCCACGCAAACATACAAAGTAAGGGAATGTCAAGGTCTGCGTTGTATTCGCAATAACATGGGAGTTCAGAATTGATATCCAAATGCAGTCTAGGACACCAGTTCAGTTTCCAGCATGGTTACAGGGAGGCCTGCTCTCAACATCTCGTATAAGCCCTATCAATGGGAAGGCAGAATTCAACTTTTACAACTCGAGTTTGCAGCCCAGTGAAAGACCAGATCTGAAAGACAGTGATGATTCATGTTCTGCTTGGAAAGGAGAATCTGGAAATGCATGCATTTTCTTTACTCTCTGTATGACTGAAGAGAAAGCAAACTAAGAAGAATCGCTATTTCAACACATAGCCCAACATGGCCTCCACGCAAACATACAAAGTAGGGGAATGTCAAGGTCTTCGTTGTATTCGCAATAACATGGGAGTTCCGAATTGATATCATAATGCAGTCTAGGACACCAGTTCAGTTTCCGGCATGGTTACAGGGAGGCCTGCTCTCAACAACTCGTATAAGCCCTATCAATGGGAAGGCAGAATTCAACTTTTACAACTCGAGTTTGCAGCCCAGTGAAAGACCAGATCTGAAAGACAGTGATGATTCATGTTCTGCTTGGAAAGGAGAATCTGGAAATGCATGCATTTTCTTTACTCTCTGTATGACTGAAGAGAAAGCAAACTAAGAAGAATCGCTATTTCAACACATAGCCCAACATGGCCTCCACGCAAACATACAAAGTAAGGGAATGTCAAGGTCTGCGTTGTATTCGCAATAACATGGGAGTTCAGAATTGATATCCAAATGCAGTCTAGGACACCAGTTCAGTTTCCAGCATGGTTACAGGGAGGCCTGCTCTCAACATCTCGTATAAGCCCTATCAATGGGAAGGCAGAATTCAACTTTTACAACTCGAGTTTGCAGCCCAGTGAAAGACCAGATCTGAAAGACAGTGATGATTCATGTTCTGCTTGGAATGGAGAATCTGGAAATGCATGCATTTTCATTACTCTCTGTATGATTGAAGAGAAAGCAAACTAAGAAGAATCGCTATTTCAACACATAGCCCAACATGGCCTCCACGCAAACATACAAAGTAGGGGAATGTCAAGGTCTTCGTTGTATTCGCAATAACATGGGAGTTCAGAATTGATATCCAAATGCAGTCTAGGACACCAGTTCAGTTTCCGGCATGGTTACAGGGAGGCCTGCTCTCAACAACTCGTATAAGCCCTATCAATGGGAAGGCAGAATTCAACTTTTACAACTCGAGTTTGCAGCCCAGTGAAAGACCAGATCTGAAAGACAGTGATGATTCATGTTCTGCTTGGAAAGGAGAATCTGGAAATGCATGCATTTTCTTTACTCTCTGTATGACTGAAGAGAAAGCAAACTAAGAAGAATCGCTATTTCAACACATAGCCCAACATGGCCTCCACGCAAACATACAAAGTAAGGGAATGTCAAGGTCTGCGTTGTATTCGCAATAACATGGGAGTTCAGAATTGATATCCAAATGCAGTCTAGGACACCAGTTCAGTTTCCAGCATGGTTACAGGGAGGCCTGCTCTCAACATCTCGTATAAGCCCTATCAATGGGAAGGCAGAATTCAACTTTTACAACTCGAGTTTGCAGCCCAGTGAAAGACCAGATCTGAAAGACAGTGATGATTCATGTTCTGCTTGGAATGGAGAATCTGGAAATGCATGCATTTTCATTACTCTCTGTATGATTGAAGAGAAAGCAAACTAAGAAGAATCGCTATTTCAACACATAGCCCAACATGGCCTCCACGCAAACATACAAAGTAAGGGAATGTCAAGGTCTGCGTTGTATTCGCAATAACATGGGAGTTCAGAATTGATATCCAAATGCAGTCTAGGACACCAGTTCAGTTTCCGGCATGCTTACAGGGAGGCCTGCTCTCAACAACTCGTATAAGCCCTATCAATGGGAAGGCAGAATTCAACTTTTACAACTCGGGTTTGCAGCCCAGTGAAAGACCAGATCTGAAAGACAGTGATGATTCATGTTCTGCTTGGAAAGGAGAATCTGGAAATGCATGCATTTTCATTACTCTCTGTATGATTGAAGAGAAAGCAAACTAAGAAGAATCGCTATTTCAACACATAGCCCAACATGGCCTCCACGCAAACATACAAAGTAAGGGAATGTCAAGGTCTGCGTTGTATTCGCAATAACATGGGAGTTCAGAATTGATATCCAAATGCAGTCTAGGACACCAGTTCAGTTTCCAGCATGGTTACAGGGAGGCCTGCTCTCAACATCTCGTATAAGCCCTATCAATGGGAAGGCAGAATTCAACTTTTACAACTCGAGTTTGCAGCCCAGTGAAAGACCAGATCTGAAAGACAGTGATGATTCATGTTCTGCTTGGAATGGAGAATCTGGAAATGCATGCATTTTCATTACTCTCTGTATGATTGAAGAGAAAGCAAACTAAGAAGAATCGCTATTTCAACACATAGCCCAACATGGCCTCCACGCAAACATACAAAGTAAGGGAATGTCAAGGTCTGCGTTGTATTCGCAATAACATGGGAGTTCAGAATTGATATCCAAATGCAGTCTAGGACACCAGTTCAGTTTCCAGCATGGTTACAGGGAGGCCTGCTCTCAACATCTCGTATAAGCCCTATCAATGGGAAGGCAGAATTCAACTTTTACAACTCGAGTTTGCAGCCCAGTGAAAGACCAGATCTGAAAGACAGTGATGATTCATGTTCTGCTTGGAATGGAGAATCTGGAAATGCATGCATTTTCATTACTCTCTGTATGATTGAAGAGAAAGCAAACTAAGAAGAATCGCTATTTCAACACATAGCCCAACATGGCCTCCACGCAAACATACAAAGTAAGGGAATGTCAAGGTCTGCGTTGTATTCGCAATAACATGGGAGTTCAGAATTGATATCCAAATGCAGTCTAGGACACCAGTTCAGTTTCCAGCATGGTTACAGGGAGGCCTGCTCTCAACAACTCGTATAAGCCCTATCAATGGGAAGGCAGAATTCAACTTTTACAACTCGAGTTTGCAGCCCAGTGAAAGACCAGATCTGAAAGACAGTGATGATTCATGTTCTGCTTGGAATGGAGAATCTGGAAATGCATGCATTTTCATTACTCTCTGTATGATTGAAGAGAAAGCAAACTAAGAAGAATCGCTATTTCAACACATAGCCCAACATGGCCTCCACGCAAACATACAAAGTAAGGGAATGTCAAGGTCTGCGTTGTATTCGCAATAACATGGGAGTTCAGAATTGATATCCAAATGCAGTCTAGGACACCAGTTCAGTTTCCGGCATGCTTACAGGGAGGCCTGCTCTCAACAACTCGTATAAGCCCTATCAATGGGAAGGCAGAATTCAACTTTTACAACTCGGGTTTGCAGCCCAGTGAAAGACCAGATCTGAAAGACAGTGATGATTAATGTTCTGCTTGGAAAGGAGAATCTGGAAATGCATGCATTTTCATTACTCTCTGTATGATTGAAGAGAAAGCAAACTAAGAATAATCGCTATTTCAACACATAGCCCAACATGGCCTCCACGCAAACATACAAAGTTAGGGAATGTCAAGGTCTGCGTTGTATTCGCAATAACATGGGCGTTCAGAATTGATATCCAAATGCAGTCTAGGACACCAGTTCAGTTTCCAGCATGGTTACAGGGAGGCCTGCTCTCAACAACTCGTATAAGCCCTATCAATGGGAAGGCAGAATTCAACTTTTACAACTCGAGTTTGCAGCCCAGTGAAAGACCAGATCTGAAAGACAGTGATGATTCATGTTCTGCTTGGAAAGGAGAATCTGGAAATGCATGCATTTTCATTACTCTCTGTATGATTGAAGAGAAAGCAAACTAAGAAGAATCGCTATTTCAACACATAGCCCAACATGGCCTCCACGCAAACATACAAAGTAGGGGAATGTCAAGGTCTGCGTTGTATTCGCAATAACATGGGAGTTCAGAATTGATATCCAAATGCAGTCTAGGACACCAGTTCAGTTTCCGGCATGGTTACAGGGAGGCCTGCTCTCAACAACTCGTATAAGCCCTATCAATGGGAAGGCAGAATTCAACTTTTACAACTCGAGTTTGCAGCCCAGTGAAAGACCAGATCTGAAAGACAGTGATGATTCATGTTCTGCTTGGAATGGAGAATCTGGAAATGCATGCATTTTCATTACTCTCTGTATGATTGAAGAGAAAGCAAACTAAGAAGAATCGCTATTTCAACACATAGCCCAACATGGCCTCCACGCAAACATACAAAGTAGGGGAATGTCAAGGTCTTCGTTGTATTCGCAATAACATGGGAGTTCAGAATTGATATCCAAATGCAGTCTAGGACACCAGTTCAGTTTCCGGCATGGTTACAGGGAGGCCTGCTCTCAACAACTCGTATAAGCCCTATCAATGGGAAGGCAGAATTCAACTTTTACAACTCGAGTTTGCAGCCCAGTGAAAGACCAGATCTGAAAGACAGTGATGATTCATGTTCTGCTTGGAAAGGAGAATCTGGAAATGCATGCATTTTCTTTACTCTCTGTATGACTGAAGAGAAAGCAAACTAAGAAGAATCGCTATTTCAACACATAGCCCAACATGGCCTCCACGCAAACATACAAAGTAAGGGAATGTCAAGGTCTGCGTTGTATTCGCAATAACATGGGAGTTCAGAATTGATATCCAAATGCAGTCTAGGACACCAGTTCAGTTTCCAGCATGGTTACAGGGAGGCCTGCTCTCAACATCTCGTATAAGCCCTATCAATCGGAAGGCAGAATTCAACTTTTACAACTCGAGTTTGCAGCCCAGTGAAAGACCAGATCTGAAAGACAGTGATGATTCATGTTCTGCTTGGAATGGAGAATCTGGAAATGCATGCATTTTCATTACTCTCTGTATGATTGAAGAGAAAGCAAACTAAGAAGAATCGCTATTTCAACACATAGCCCAACATGGCCTCCACGCAAACATACAAAGTAAGGGAATGTCAAGGTCTGCGTTGTATTCGCAATAACATGGGAGTTCAGAATTGATATCCAAATGCAGTCTAGGACACCAGTTCAGTTTCCGGCATGCTTACAGGGAGGCCTGCTCTCAACAACTCGTATAAGCCCTATCAATGGGAAGGCAGAATTCAACTTTTACAACTCGGGTTTGCAGCCCAGTGAAAGACCAGATCTGAAAGACAGTGATGATTCATGTTCTGCTTGGAAAGGAGAATCTGGAAATGCATGCATTTTCATTACTCTCTGTATGATTGAAGAGAAAGCAAACTAAGAAGAATCGCTATTTCAACACATAGCCCAACATGGCCTCCACGCAAACATACAAAGTAAGGGAATGTCAAGGTCTGCGTTGTATTCGCAATAACATGGGAGTTCAGAATTGATATCCAAATGCAGTCTAGGACACCAGTTCAGTTTCCAGCATGGTTACAGGGAGGCCTGCTCTCAACAACTCGTATAAGCCCTATCAATGGGAAGGCAGAATTCAACTTTTACAACTCGAGTTTGCAGCCCAGTGAAAGACCAGATCTGAAAGACAGTGATGATTCATGTTCTGCTTGGAATGGAGAATCTGGAAATGCATGCATTTTCATTACTCTCTGTATGATTGAAGAGAAAGCAAACTAAGAAGAATCGCTATTTCAACACATAGCCCAACATGGCCTCCACGCAAACATACAAAGTAAGGGAATGTCAAGGTCTGCGTTGTATTCGCAATAACATGGGAGTTCAGAATTGATATCCAAATGCAGTCTAGGACACCAGTTCAGTTTCCGGCATGCTTACAGGGAGGCCTGCTCTCAACAACTCGTATAAGCCCTATCAATGGGAAGGCAGAATTCAACTTTTACAACTCGAGTTTGCAGCCCAGTGAAAGACCAGATCTGAAAGACAGTGATGATTCATGTTCTGCTTGGAATGGAGAATCTGGAAATGCATGCATTTTCATTACTCTCTGTATGATTGAAGAGAAAGCAAACTAAGAAGAATCGCTATTTCAACACATAGCCCAACATGGCCTCCACGCAAACATACAAAGTAAGGGAATGTCAAGGTCTGCGTTGTATTCGCAATAACATGGGAGTTCAGAATTGATATCCAAATGCAGTCTAGGACACCAGTTCAGTTTCCGGCATGCTTACAGGGAGGCCTGCTCTCAACAACTCGTATAAGCCCTATCAATGGGAAGGCAGAATTCAACTTTTACAACTCGGGTTTGCAGCCCAGTGAAAGACCAGATCTGAAAGACAGTGATGATTCATGTTCTGCTTGGAAAGGAGAATCTGGAAATGCATGCATTTTCATTACTCTCTGTATGATTGAAGAGAAAGCAAACTAAGAAGAATCGCTATTTCAACACATAGCCCAACATGGCCTCCACGCAAACATACAAAGTAAGGGAATGTCAAGGTCTGCGTTGTATTCGCAATAACATGGGAGTTCAGAATTGATATCCAAATGCAGTCTAGGACACCAGTTCAGTTTCCAGCATGGTTACAGGGAGGCCTGCTCTCAACAACTCGTATAAGCCCTATCAATGGGAAGGCAGAATTCAACTTTTACAACTCGAGTTTGCAGCCCAGTGAAAGACCAGATCTGAAAGACAGTGATGATTCATGTTCTGCTTGGAATGGAGAATCTGGAAATGCATGCATTTTCATTACTCTCTGTATGATTGAAGAGAAAGCAAACTAAGAAGAATCGCTATTTCAACACATAGCCCAACATGGCCTCCACGCAAACATACAAAGTAAGGGAATGTCAAGGTCTGCGTTGTATTCGCAATAACATGGGAGTTCAGAATTGATATCCAAATGCAGTCTAGGACACCAGTTCAGTTTCCGGCATGCTTACAGGGAGGCCTGCTCTCAACAACTCGTATAAGCCCTATCAATGGGAAGGCAGAATTCAACTTTTACAACTCGGGTTTGCAGCCCAGTGAAAGACCAGATCTGAAAGACAGTGATGATTCATGTTCTGCTTGGAATGGAGAATCTGGAAATGCATGCATTTTCATTACTCTCTGTATGATTGAAGAGAAAGCAAACTAAGAAGAATCGCTATTTCAACACATAGCCCAACATGGCCTCCACGCAAACATACAAAGTAGGGGAATGTCAAGGTCTGCGTTGTATTCGCAATAACATGGGAGTTCAGAATTGATATCCAAATGCAGTCTAGGACACCAGTTCAGTTTCCGGCATGGTTACAGGAAGGCCTGCTCTCAACAACTCGTATAAGCCCTATCAATGGGAAGGCAGAATTCAACTTTTACAACTCGAGTTTGCAGCCCAGTGAAAGACCAGATCTGAAAGACAGTGATGATTCATGTTCTGCTTGGAAAGGAGAATATGGAAATGCATGCATTTTCATTACTCTCTGTATGACTGAAGAGAAAGCAAACTAAGAAGAATCGCTATTTCAACACATAGCCCAACATGGCCTCCACGCAAACATACAAAGTAGGGGAATGTCAAGGTCTGCGTTGTATTCGCAATAACATGGGAGTTCAGAATTGATATCCAAATGCAGTCTAGGACACCAGTTCAGTTTCCGGCATGGTTACAGGAAGGCCTGCTCTCAACAACTCGTATAAGCCCTATCAATGGGAAGGCAGAATTCAACTTTTACAACTCGAGTTTGCAGCCCAGTGAAAGACCAGATCTGAAAGACAGTGATGATTCATGTTCTGCTTGGAAAGGAGAATATGGAAATGCATGCATTTTCATTACTCTCTGTATGACTGAAGAGAAACCTAACTAAGAAGAATCGCTATTTCAACACATAGCCCAACATGGCCTCCACGCAAACATACAAAGTAGGGGAATGTCAAGGTCTGCGTTGTATTCGCAATAACATGGGAGTTCAGAATTGATATCCAAATGCAGTCTAGGACACCAGTTCAGTTTCCGGCATGGTTACAGGGAGGCCTGCTCTCAACAACTCGTATAAGCCCTATCAATGGGAAGGCAGAATTCAACTTTTACAACTCGAGTTTGCAGCCCAGTGAAAGACCAGATCTGAAAGACAGTGATGATTCATGTTCTGCTTGGAAAGGAGAATCTGGAAATGCATGCATTTTCATTACTCTCTGTATGATTGAAGAGAAAGCAAACTAAGAAGAATCGCTATTTCAACACATAGCCCAACATGGCCTCCACGCAAACATACAAAGTAAGGGAATGTCAAGGTCTGCGTTGTATTCGCAATAACATGGGAGTTCAGAATTGATATCCAAATGCAGTCTAGGACACCAGTTCAGTTTCCGGCATGCTTACAGGGAGGCCTGCTCTCAACAACTCGTATAAGCCCTATCAATGGGAAGGCAGAATTCAACTTTTACAACTCGAGTTTGCAGCCCAGTGAAAGACCAGATCTGAAAGACAGTGATGATTCATGTTCTGCTTGGAAAGGAGAATCTGGAAATGCATGCATTTTCATTACTCTCTGTATGATTGAAGAGAAAGCAAACTAAGAAGAATCGCTATTTCAACACATAGCCCAACATGGCCTCCACGCAAACATACAAAGTAAGGGAATGTCAAGGTCTGCGTTGTATTCGCAATAACATGGGAGTTCAGAATTGATATCCAAATGCAGTCTAGGACACCAGTTCAGTTTCCAGCATGGTTACAGGGAGGCCTGCTCTCAACAACTCGTATAAGCCCTATCAATGGGAAGGCAGAATTCAACTTTTACAACTCGAGTTTGCAGCCCAGTGAAAGACCAGATCTGAAAGACAGTGATGATTCATGTTCTGCTTGGAATGGAGAATCTGGAAATGCATGCATTTTCATTACTCTCTGTATGATTGAAGAGAAAGCAAACTAAGAAGAATCGCTATTTCAACACATAGCCCAACATGGCCTCCACGCAAACATACAAAGTAAGGGAATGTCAAGGTCTGCGTTGTATTCGCAATAACATGGGAGTTCAGAATTGATATCCAAATGCAGTCTAGGACACCAGTTCAGTTTCCGGCATGCTTACAGGGAGGCCTGCTCTCAACAACTCGTATAAGCCCTATCAATGGGAAGGCAGAATTCAACTTTTACAACTCGGGTTTGCAGCCCAGTGAAAGACCAGATCTGAAAGACAGTGATGATTCATGTTCTGCTTGGAATGGAGAATCTGGAAATGCATGCATTTTCATTACTCTCTGTATGATTGAAGAGAAAGCAAACTAAGAAGAATCGCTATTTCAACACATAGCCCAACATGGCCTCCACGCAAACATACAAAGTAGGGGAATGTCAAGGTCTGCGTTGTATTCGCAATAACATGGGAGTTCAGAATTGATATCCAAATGCAGTCTAGGACACCAGTTCAGTTTCCGGCATGGTTACAGGAAGGCCTGCTCTCAACAACTCGTATAAGCCCTATCAATGGGAAGGCAGAATTCAACTTTTACAACTCGAGTTTGCAGCCCAGTGAAAGACCAGATCTGAAAGACAGTGATGATTCATGTTCTGCTTGGAAAGGAGAATATGGAAATGCATGCATTTTCATTACTCTCTGTATGACTGAAGAGAAAGCAAACTAAGAAGAATCGCTATTTCAACACATAGCCCAACATGGCCTCCACGCAAACATACAAAGTAGGGGAATGTCAAGGTCTGCGTTGTATTCGCAATAACATGGGAGTTCAGAATTGATATCCAAATGCAGTCTAGGACACCAGTTCAGTTTCCGGCATGGTTACAGGAAGGCCTGCTCTCAACAACTCGTATAAGCCCTATCAATGGGAAGGCAGAATTCAACTTTTACAACTCGAGTTTGCAGCCCAGTGAAAGACCAGATCTGAAAGACAGTGATGATTCATGTTCTGCTTGGAAAGGAGAATATGGAAATGCATGCATTTTCATTACTCTCTGTATGACTGAAGAGAAACCTAACTAAGAAGAATCGCTATTTCAACACATAGCCCAACATGGCCTCCACGCAAACATACAAAGTAGGGGAATGTCAAGGTCTGCGTTGTATTCGCAATAACATGGGAGTTCAGAATTGATATCCAAATGCAGTCTAGGACACCAGTTCAGTTTCCGGCATGGTTACAGGGAGGCCTGCTCTCAACAACTCGTATAAGCCCTATCAATGGGAAGGCAGAATTCAACTTTTACAACTCGGGTTTGCAGCCCAGTGAAAGACCAGATCTGAAAGACAGTGATGATTCATGTTCTGCTTGGAAAGGAGAATCTGGAAATGCATGCATTTTCATTACTCTCTGTATGACTGAAGAGAAACCTAACTAAGAAGAATCGCTATTTCAACACATAGCCCAACATGGCCTCCACGCAAACATACAAAGTAGGGGAATGTCAAGGTCTTCGTTGTATTCGCAATAACATGGGAGTTCAGAATTGATATCCAAATGCAGTCTAGGACACCAGTTCAGTTTCCGGCATGGTTACAGGGAGGCCTGCTCTCAACAACTCGTATAAGCCCTATCAATGGGAAGGCAGAATTCAACTTTTACAACTCGAGTTTGCAGCCCAGTGAGACCAGATCTGAAAGACAGTGATGATTCATGTTCTGCTTGGAATGGAGAATCTGGAAATGCATGCATTTTCATTACTCTCTGTATGATTGAAGAGAAAGCAAACTAAGAAGAATCGCTATTTCAACACATAGCCCAACATGGCCTCCACGCAAACATACAAAGTAAGGGAATGTCAAGGTCTGCGTTGTATTCGCAATAACATGGGAGTTCAGAATTGATATCCAAATGCAGTCTAGGACACCAGTTCAGTTTCCGGCATGCTTACAGGGAGGCCTGCTCTCAACAACTCGTATAAGCCCTATCAATGGGAAGGCAGAATTCAACTTTTACAACTCGGGTTTGCAGCCCAGTGAAAGACCAGATCTGAAAGACAGTGATGATTCATGTTCTGCTTGGAAAGGAGAATCTGGAAATGCATGCATTTTCATTACTCTCTGTATGATTGAAGAGAAAGCAAACTAAGAAGAATCGCTATTTCAACACATAGCCCAACATGGCCTCCACGCAAACATACAAAGTAAGGGAATGTCAAGGTCTGCGTTGTATTCGCAATAACATGGGAGTTCAGAATTGATATCCAAATGCAGTCTAGGACACCAGTTCAGTTTCCAGCATGGTTACAGGGAGGCCTGCTCTCAACAACTCGTATAAGCCCTATCAATGGGAAGGCAGAATTCAACTTTTACAACTCGAGTTTGCAGCCCAGTGAAAGACCAGATCTGAAAGACAGTGATGATTCATGTTCTGCTTGGAATGGAGAATCTGGAAATGCATGCATTTTCATTACTCTCTGTATGACTGAAGAGAAACCTAACTAAGAAGAATCGCTATTTCAACACATAGCCCAACATGGCCTCCACGCAAACATACAAAGTAGGGGAATGTCAAGGTCTGCGTTGTATTCGCAATAACATGGGAGTTCAGAATTGATATCCAAATGCAGTCTAGGACACCAGTTCAGTTTCCGGCATGGTTACAGGGAGGCCTGCTCTCAACAACTCGTATAAGCCCTATCAATGGGAAGGCAGAATTCAACTTTTACAACTCGGGTTTGCAGCCCAGTGAAAGACCAGATCTGAAAGACAGTGATGATTCATGTTCTGCTTGGAAAGGAGAATCTGGAAATGCATGCATTTTCATTACTCTCTGTATGACTGAAGAGAAACCTAACTAAGAAGAATCGCTATTTCAACACATAGCCCAACATGGCCTCCACGCAAACATACAAAGTAGGGGAATGTCAAGGTCTTCGTTGTATTCGCAATAACATGGGAGTTCAGAATTGATATCCAAATGCAGTCTAGGACACCAGTTCAGTTTCCGGCATGGTTACAGGGAGGCCTGCTCTCAACAACTCGTATAAGCCCTATCAATGGGAAGGCAGAATTCAACTTTTACAACTCGAGTTTGCAGCCCAGTGAGACCAGATCTGAAAGACAGTGATGATTCATGTTCTGCTTGGAATGGAGAATCTGGAAATGCATGCATTTTCATTACTCTCTGTATGATTGAAGAGAAAGCAAACTAAGAAGAATCGCTATTTCAACACATAGCCCAACATGGCCTCCACGCAAACATACAAAGTAAGGGAATGTCAAGGTCTGCGTTGTATTCGCAATAACATGGGAGTTCAGAATTGATATCCAAATGCAGTCTAGGACACCAGTTCAGTTTCCGGCATGCTTACAGGGAGGCCTGCTCTCAACAACTCGTATAAGCCCTATCAATGGGAAGGCAGAATTCAACTTTTACAACTCGGGTTTGCAGCCCAGTGAAAGACCAGATCTGAAAGACAGTGATGATTCATGTTCTGCTTGGAAAGGAGAATCTGGAAATGCATGCATTTTCATTACTCTCTGTATGATTGAAGAGAAAGCAAACTAAGAAGAATCGCTATTTCAACACATAGCCCAACATGGCCTCCACGCAAACATACAAAGTAAGGGAATGTCAAGGTCTGCGTTGTATTCGCAATAACATGGGAGTTCAGAATTGATATCCAAATGCAGTCTAGGACACCAGTTCAGTTTCCAGCATGGTTACAGGGAGGCCTGCTCTCAACAACTCGTATAAGCCCTATCAATGGGAAGGCAGAATTCAACTTTTACAACTCGAGTTTGCAGCCCAGTGAAAGACCAGATCTGAAAGACAGTGATGATTCATGTTCTGCTTGGAATGGAGAATCTGGAAATGCATGCATTTTCATTACTCTCTGTATGATTGAAGAGAAAGCAAACTAAGAAGAATCGCTATTTCAACACATAGCCCAACATGGCCTCCACGCAAACATACAAAGTAAGGGAATGTCAAGGTCTGCGTTGTATTCGCAATAACATGGGAGTTCAGAATTGATATCCAAATGCAGTCTAGGACACCAGTTCAGTTTCCGGCATGCTTACAGGGAGGCCTGCTCTCAACAACTCGTATAAGCCCTATCAATGGGAAGGCAGAATTCAACTTTTACAACTCGGGTTTGCAGCCCAGTGAAAGACCAGATCTGAAAGACAGTGATGATTCATGTTCTGCTTGGAATGGAGAATCTGGAAATGCATGCATTTTCATTACTCTCTGTATGATTGAAGAGAAAGCAAACTAAGAAGAATCGCTATTTCAACACATAGCCCAACATGGCCTCCACGCAAACATACAAAGTAGGGGAATGTCAAGGTCTGCGTTGTATTCGCAATAACATGGGAGTTCAGAATTGATATCCAAATGCAGTCTAGGACACCAGTTCAGTTTCCGGCATGGTTACAGGGAGGCCTGCTCTCAACAACTCGTATAAGCCCTACCAATTGGAAGGCAGAATTCAACTTTTACAACTCGAGTTTGCAGCCCAGTGAAAGACCAGATCTGAAAGACAGTGATGATTCATGTTCTGCTTGGAATGGAGAATCTGGAAATGCATGCATTTTCATTACTCTCTGTATGATTGAAGAGAAAGCAAACTAAGAAGAATCGCTATTTCAACACATAGCCCAACATGGCCTCCACGCAAACATACAAAGTAAGGGAATGTCAAGGTCTGCGTTGTATTCGCAATAACATGGGAGTTCAGAATTGATATCCAAATGCAGTCTAGGACACCAGTTCAGTTTCCGGCATGGTTACAGGGAGGCCTGCTCTCAACAACTCGTATAAGCCCTATCAATGGGAAGGCAGAATTCAACTTTTACAACTCGGGTTTGCAGCCCAGTGAAAGACCAGATCTGAAAGACAGTGATGATTCATGTTCTGCTTGGAAAGGAGAATCTGGAAATGCATGCATTTTCATTACTCTCTGTATGATTGAAGAGAAAGCAAACTAAGAAGAATCGCTATTTCAACACATAGCCCAACATGGCCTCCACGCAAACATACAAAGTAGGGGAATGTCAAGGTCTGCGTTGTATTCGCAATAACATGGGAGTTCAGAATTGATATCCAAATGCAGTCTAGGACACCAGTTCAGTTTCCGGCATGGTTACAGGGAGGCCTGCTCTCAACAACTCGTATAAGCCCTATCAATGGGAAGGCAGAATTCAACTTTTACAACTCGAGTTTGCAGCCCAGTGAAAGACCAGATCTGAAAGACAGTGATGATTCATGTTCTGCTTGGAATGGAGAATCTGGAAATGCATGCATTTTCATTACTCTCTGTGTGATTGAAGAGAAAGCAAACTAAGAAGAATCGCTATTTCAACACATAGCCCAACATGGCCTCCACGCAAACATACAAAGTAAGGGAATGTCAAGGTCTGCGTTGTATTCGCAATAACATGGGAGTTCAGAATTGATATCCAAATGCAGTCTAGGACACCAGTTCAGTTTCCGGCATGGTTACAGGGAGGCCTGCTCTCAACAACTCGTATAAGCCCTATCAATGGGAAGGCAGAATTCAACTTTTACAACTCGGGTTTGCAGCCCAGTGAAAGACCAGATCTGAAAGACAGTGATGATTCATGTTCTGCTTGGAAAGGAGAATCTGGAAATGCATGCATTTTCATTACTCACTGTATGATTGAAGAGAAAGCAAACTAAGAAGAATCGCTATTTCAACACATAGCCCAACATGGCCTCCACGCAAACATACAAAGTAGGGGAATGTCAAGGTCTGCGTTGTATTCGCAATAACATGGGAGTTCAGAATTGATATCCAAATGCAGTCTAGGACACCAGTTCAGTTTCCGGCATGGTTACAGGGAGGCCTGCTCTCAACAACTCTTATAAGCCCTATCAATGGGAAGGCAGAATTCAACTTTTACAACTCAAGTTTGCAGCCCAGTGAAAGACCAGATCTGAAAGGCAGTGATGATTAATGTTCTGCTTGGAAAGGAGAATCTGGAAATGCATGCATTTTCATTACTCTCTGTATGATTGAAGAGAAAGCAAACTAAGAAGAATCGCTATTTCAACACATAGCCCAACATGGCCTCCACGCAAACATACAAAGTAAGGGAATGTCAAGGTCTGCGTTGTATTCGCAATAACATGGGCGTTTAGAATTGATATCCAAATGCAGTCTAGGACACCAGTTCAGTTTCCAGCATGGTTACAGGGAGGCCTGCTCTCAACAACTCCTATAAGCCCTATCAATGGGAAGGCAGAATTCAACTTTTACAACTCGAGTTTGCAGCCCAGTGAAAGACCAGATCTGAAAGACAGTGATGATTCATGTTCTGCTTGGAATGGAGAATCTGGAAATGCATGCATTTTCATTACTCTCTGTATGATTGAAGAGAAAGCAAACTAAGAAGAATCGCTATTTCAACACATAGCCCAACATGGCCTCCACCCAAACATACAAAGTAAGGGAATGTCA
Source organism: Candoia aspera (assembly GCF_035149785.1). Taxonomy (NCBI): domain Eukaryota; kingdom Metazoa; phylum Chordata; class Lepidosauria; order Squamata; family Candoiidae; genus Candoia; species Candoia aspera. Next base: position 15 of record NW_026948384.1, on the reverse strand, counting down.
AGGTCTGCGTTGTAT